>NC_041053.1:32990924-33290924 GCF_900634775.1 Gouania willdenowi | reverse complement strand
AATTACAACAATCATAAAGCAGCTGCAAATATTGCATTGTTACCTTAGTTTAAACATAAGAAACTGCTGTTTGCGGGCCTCATTCGGCCGTCAGACTGACTTTGTGTGGCCCCACAAATGATATTTTAAGCTGGTCATCACACATGAAGCCGATTATTGAACGTCAACATATTTTGGATTTAAAGAATCTGCGAATATTTACAGAAAAAACAATAGAGGCAAGGATGTGCATAAAATAACTGATTACATGCATTTGACACTCCTAAAATTTGGGGAGTGATAGAAGCAAACCTTATTTTGAGTGTCCCTTCAAAGTAAAGGCACAAAATTATACCAGAAATGTACAGGAAAAAGAAAATACAGAAAACACCAAAATCATCAAGAAACAAGCAAGGCACACACACACACATATATATATAAAAAAATACACAATAATTTAATTAAATGAAGACAAAAATACCGAAAATGATAACAAATATAGAAAATGACAGAAAGATATATAAAACGACAAAAACATGCAAAATGACTAAAATATCCCATAAAAACGCTGCATAAACACAAAATGACTTGAAAAACAATACAGAAAATGACTTTAAAAAAAAAGTTTTTGTTTTTTTTTTACAAAAATACACAAAATAACAAATTAATCAAATGACAGAAAAATATATGAAACAGCAAAAAAAAAAATCAAATGACAGAATGTGAAACCACCATCAAAATGCACACACAAATACATTATAATACACTTTTATTGTGTATAATGTGCTTTTAAAACAAAAGCAAATTTATATTTTAAACATGTGCATCTTGCACGAGGACACATATTTATGCAATCATACATGCATGCATGTAAGCATGTACAGTACACACAGACACAAAGTTGCATAAAAATAAAACAAAAACACACAAAACTACTATTTTTTGTTTGTTTTTTTTTTAAGCCAAAACAACATAAAAAGACAAAAGCCTTTGTTCTTTCCAGTATCAGAGGTCTTCATTCTAAATGCTGACATTATTGTTGTTAATGTGGCCCTCAGATCAGACACTCACAATTGTGTGGTCCCTGCTGTGATAAAAGTTGATCATCACTAGTTGGACTGTAACATCCCTACTACTATAGTCAGAAAAGTGGTTGAGGAGGAACCGTGATTTTGGTGCCTTTATTACTGTATTAAACGTTGACTCCCCAGGGTTCTTTCCTTTAGTGCTCCATTGCATGCAAGGATAATCTTTCAATAAGAAGGAGGGCTCAGTGCTAACTTAAGTGACTTAAAGTGTGGTTAAAGCTGGCAGGAACCCCCCTCTTCCTCCTCCTCCTCCTCATCCTGCCTCTTTCCAACGCTGAGCTTGATTAAGGGGGCCATCATAGTCTAGAGCTGATATTTGGTGAAAATCGTGAGGGCGTTTGGGATCATTTAGTGCAACATGAGTCTTGGCAGTAGTGCCTTCTCATGTGTTGCTCCATCTGAACACAATTTGGCAGCAATAGGAAGATGGGGGGGGGTAGACTGCAGAACCTTGGTCTTTAAACCATTGTAAGAGGAGGGGGAGAGACAGGGATGTCACCTTAGTAACAGACATGCTGTTGGATTGAGGAAGATACGTTCAAGCACCACATTAGAGTAACCAGAAGAGGCAGGGAAAGAGGAGACAGAAGGAAGGCTGGAGGCCAGAGGAATAATAATGGCCCAATGTCCCATTAAAGGTTCATTTCTGTTACCGGGAAGAGGTGGAGTTTCACCCAACAGTTAAAACAGACCAAAAGTCTGGGAGATTTGGAGAAATGGTGTCAGTTTTTAGACTGAAAGAGAAGTCAGTGAACCGTTTCCCAGAATAGTCTTTACATAGTCAGAGGCGTCAAACTCCTTTTAGTTCAGGGGCCAAATATGGAACACTTTGATCTGAAGAGGGCCACAGTTTTATGGAGGAAAATAAGCCATTTCAACATCATTGTACCATAGTTTGCACTTTTACGTATACATAAAATACTAAAAATGTAAAAAAAAACAACAATATCCAACCAATAACAGGATCTTTACTTTAAATTTCCTTGATTTTGTGACCAATTTATTCTTAATTGAATAAAATATTATGTAATCATTTGAGGTAAATTGAAGGATTTTGTAAGAATTTAGAGGGTTTTTTTCAACAGTTTAACTATAAAAATGACTGAAATCATGCGATATAAACAGTGGGAAAACTGTGAGCCCCTGCAAATATTGTTGACTTTCATTTACACAATGATTCATGTTTTACTTTACCTGCGGGACAAATTGGATGCTGCAAAGGGCCAGATTTGGCCCCCGGGCCATGATTTTGACAACACTGACATAAGTGAAGTTCTCATCTTCCCCACAAGCTCTAGTGCAGGTCCACTGGTTACCAGCAGAGGGAGCAGTCTGTGCACAAACACAAGCGAGTCAAAAGGAGTTTTAGAACAATTTTAATAGTTGCATAAGCTTTTCGTTAGGCCTATTAATTATAATAAATCTTATAATTGTTTTAACTGTTGAGTTTTACACCAAATCCCAACAGAAACACGACTGCAACTGTTCTGTTTTAGGACTTTTGTGCATAGTGGAAATTTTGCATCCAGCTTTTTTTTTTTTTTTTTTTTGATGAAACATTACAATTTATTTGTTAAAATATTTCTTGCATAATATGAACTCAGCATATGTTTCTTTTAATTTTCAATTTCACGTATTGATTATAGTTGAAATTGACATGTAAATGTATATTTAGATTGAAAATGTTTATAACAGCAATATTCCTGTCACACCACAGATGAGTTATATTGGTTTTCACATCCACAACGTTACCAATGTGTTCATAGAAGGAAAAAGAAATGCATTGCAGAATTTTTTTAATAATAAAAATCACATATTTCCGACCAATTATTTTCCACAAGAACAAATAAAAACAAACTTGCATGGTTTAAAACAATACTAATAAAAGACTAATTTAAGTTGTCTGTTAATTTTGTTTTTTGTTTTTTTTTCCCTTTTAGTTTAAATATAAATATAATTATAGCTTCATTTTTTTTTTTTTTTTTTTGCTCTATAATTTGCCTGTGGCTTGAAAACAAATATTTAGAAAATATTATTGGAGGAGGTTTTTGGGGGGATGATTGTAAATAAGCGGAAATGTTGACTGTTTTATAATAATATTCACAGAAATCTCTCCAACGTTTACAGTGCAAGGTAACGTTGTAAAAACATTTGTGTTGTGTATGATGTCATGCTGTGTGCATCAAACGCAATCTACAGTCAAGCAGCTCTATCCAAATGATATCCATTACAAAGGAATATGATATATAACGCTGTGAGCCTGTGTATTTATGTGTAACAGACTTTAAAGCAGTTAAAAAAACACACACAAAGAAACTAAATTATAGCTCGTGCATGTGTGCAGCTCCTGCTGTGCTCACTTCGATGAAAAAGTTGAAAATTAAACCATTACCAACATCACACGGTTCGTTTAATAGACACGTTTTAAAGACAACAGATTGTGTGAAATAAAACGCATTCACCACAAAAGAAGAGCAGGTCAAGGACACTCGTTCATATCCAGATGTGCAGTGGTTTGTGTGCCATCCTTTTCTCATAAAGCTTTGGGTATAAAAAATATTATTATCAGACATCACCGCATGTTTTAATCCATCTGTGTTGAATTCAGCCATGAATGATGTGAGTGTGAGTTTTATTATTTTATATTTTAAACAGTTTATCACAGGTATAATTATTATTATTATTATTATTATTATTATTATTATTATTATTATTATTATTATACATCAATTTTATATAGCGGGTTTTTTTGGGGGGGGGAACTCAAAGTCGCTTTACAGAATTAAGGCATTATTCTTTCACTCCACACTTGTGGTGGTAAGCTACTGTTGTAGCCACAGCTGCCCTGGGGCAGGCTGACGGAAGCGAGGTTGCCATAGTACGCCATCGGCCCCTCTGACCACCACCAACTCACACACTACATTCATATTATCATTATTTTACCCACTTTCAAGGGTTATTCATAATTTTAATCAATTTATTTATTTTTTCAATTTAACATTTAATTGCGTTTACCAACTGTAGCCAAACTGGATAAAACCTATTTGGTTTATGGCAATTGATGTAGTTGTATTTGTTGTAATTAAATTTTTAACTTTTAAAATCTTATTTTCATTTTTAAATGGATTAACGGGACAAGATAAGTGTTATTAGACTTTAAAAGCATTTTACGATATTTGCTGTGATGTGTAAAATAATAAACATGTCAAATAAAATTGGACAAATTGGCAAAACGCTTTTTTTTTTATTTTTAATTATTTATTTTTTATTTTTACCATCTACAGTTATTTTTTAGCTTTTGCCTTTTTGTAATAAATGATTCACCTCTTTAATAATCAAACGTGTGCAAAAGCTGTAAGATTTGTTTATATGACAGAGATGAAGTTTTTTCTTTGATTTTAGCAATAAAAAAATGACACGAATTTTTTTTTTCAATATATCTACAATCAAAATAGCAATTTATTCTTAATTGGTTTTATGATTCATTTTATTAATGGCCTTAATAATGTCACTTTTGTTCTGACAAACTCATTATAATTATTTTTAAAATTTATTAAAAAATTATTTTAATCTTTAAATATTTACAAGAAATTGTATTACAGTAATTAAACATAAATTGGTTTATTATTTTTGCAAAATCACTTAAAATAATCACTATGTTGAATAATATTATATTGAAAGGCCTTCTGGAGGTTTTGTGGTCCAGGAAATGTTGTTAGACAGCAAAGGTCATGATGCAGATCTGCAGCAAAGATGTTTGTCAGACTTAAAACATCACACCGTTAAAATAATAATATGTGCAAAACCTGGAATGTGTTACATTATGCAGCATAATAACACATGGATCACTTTCAATCATGAATAAATAAATAAATAAATAAATAAAAATCCATCGCCAAACACTTGAGAAAGGAATTTTTGATTAAGCGTGTGACTGAAACCATGTTTGACTCCCAGTTACACCCTTAAATTATGATCTCGATGTCTTCCGCTCATCATCTATAGAATGTTGTTGCATTGTTGTGTAATAGGCCTACCTGTGTGTAAGGTTTCCACATAGAAAACATGAAAAATAAGCGTTAAAGATTAAAAAACAAAGGTACGAGTTTGGTCTCAGTCGTTCTTTCGTACGCTCTAAAACCTTGCACGGTCCTTAACGGAAGATAAATGGTTAAATGCAGATTTTCAGATTCCTGTAATTTCATTGTGTTGATGGTGCATTTGGGTGATGCAGGGAAACTGCGCAGTTTTGCTTCTGTCTTTTGTGATTGGAAACTTTTACGCACGGCCTATAACCGACTAAAACTAAAGTAAAATACGCATATCTGACTTTTAAAATTCTTCTTCTTTTGTTAAATTGTAAAAACGTTATTGCTTATCATAAAAAGCACTATTATTCAGTTTTTGTGGTTAAAAAACACACCAAGCTAGTTTAAGGTTTCCCACAAACTTTTCTTTTTCTCTCTCTCTCCATCTAACTGAACGCAACATGACGTATACAATGGCCAATAGAAAAGCGTCTTTCGTCCTGTTTTGGCCCAATGGGAGGGGTTGACTATTGGCTGTCTGTCACAGGTGAGGCTACGAGCAGCAGAATGTGCGTGTTGTGATAAGGGCAGGAGAAGGAGAGAGGCGCGCTGAGAGGCTCAACTATGCGCTGGAGCAGCATCGCGCGTCCGGATGTAGCAGCAGAGACTTCAGGATGAGACCAGGAACGATCACATCTGCACGGATCAAGTAGTCTAACATGTGGATGGACTGAACCAGTCAACTTTTAGACAGAGTAAGCTTTGTTTTAAAAGAAAGAAGAAAAAAAATGGCAGTTCGTGGCAACTCCTTGATGCCTTTCTCGATCCAAGCGATTCTAAACAAGAAGGACGAGTGCAGACATTTACCGGATTTGGACGACGTGTGTTTCTCCAAGACTGCGTGCTGGAAAATATTCGGGGACGTGGACGACGGCGCGTCGAGGAGAGACGATGACGGAGAGGCGTGTGAGTCCACCACCGAGCCGAAAAGTTACGATTCAGACTCAGGACTCAGTGACGACAACGACGGGAAAACGTCTGTCATGTGCAAGTCGGAGATTAAGGACGGAGACCCTGCGGGGTCTGACGTCCCGGAGGAGACGGACCTGGAGTCATCTGCAGCCGCAGACAACACCAAGAGTGACAGCGAGCCTCATAACGGAACGGGTAGGCACTCATGTTCTACTGTGTGGACAAAAAGTCATGGAAACACGCAAAAAACAAACAAAAAAAAACAAAACAACTTTGAATACAGTCAAAACAAACGTTATGATTTCAACATCTGGCTTTAAAACAGACACATCTGCATTAGATACAGATTTGTATCTGACTCCTGCAGCTGCGTAAAGTTTAAAAGGAATTGGATGCAGTTGAGTGTTTGTGGAAAAAATATGCTCCATTGGCGAATTCTCTGATTCCTTGAAACATTTTCGGACTTTACTCATTATTATAAAAATAAAACATCATTAAAAAGTTAAAATTTTAACAATTTTCATGTATTACAAATGCATTTAGTATTTTAAGTTTAACCACAAGCTAATATAAAACAACACAGACCGCTATAGTTTACAAAAACGGCCCATTTGAAGCTTAAAACATTTCTCATGTTGAAAATGATCAAAAACAACTTTAAAAAAACATGTCACACCATGATAATTTACACAGGTAATAATGAACTGATTTTTTAACTGAGGGTTGAACGTCATACACTGGGATTTATCCAATGATTTACGTCATAATCTGGAAGATAAACACAATGAATTAAATCCAGTTTCAGTGAATAATCTTCAAATTGACTGCACATGTTAACATAAAGGTATGTGGAGGACAGACTATTTAAAAAATATATACATTTTGTTCAAGAATAACACCCGGAAGTAACAGGAAAAAAAGGCCAAACTCCTTCTCATCGTATCAGCTTTTACGCACGCTTTTACGCACGAAGGAAAACTAAATCCCACAGGTAAAATAATACTTGTGTGAAGTGAATACAAGAGTTCTTTATTTATTCATTCTATTGATGTTGTAAAATGCTGCTCAGCACGTAGGATTGAAGACTCGTGCTCAAACTAATCACACAATCGACTGTTGGGTAAACTTTGCAGGCCTTTCACGTCCAGAGTATTATTACTAGAAATCCCACTGATCAAAGTACAGCCTCTTTAATATTGGAGACCGGTTTTTAAAACTCAGTGACTATAAAAAGAGTATAATGATATCATTTATATTGTAAATTATGTTGTAAAAAAAGAAAAGAACAAAGAAAGAAGATTAAGACCATTGATAAGGCAATACATGCTTCAAATCAGATTTACAGGTTAGGACTCGCATGGAATATTAATGAACACGCAATAACAGCATTAGATAAGCCTCGTTTTGTTGTATTGTAGTCTACTGTATGAAAACTAAGATTACTACAATCTTACGATAGACTGAAACAAGCCAATATGTATAACAGTGAAAGTTTATTTTTTTGGATTCATCTGTTGCGTTGTTGTAAAATCATTATACTTGTATTGTTGCAATTGGTGAGGTGGCTTTATAAGAATCTGTGGTCCTCTTAACCTCTACCAGCACAGTTATGTTATAAAGGCTGGATTTAAAAAATATTTTGTATATGCAAATAAATAAATAAATGATAAAAAATAAATAACAGGAAATGTATCATGCTATTCTAATACGAAGTTGGAACAAATTTCACATGTAAAACAATAACAGAAATGAAGGAACAAAAAAGATTGACAGATGTGTGTAAACTGAAACACACATCTACTTTTGATGTTCATCGTAAATAAAATCCATTATTTATGGATCAGAAACAAACTTCTGTGTGTGTTCAGTGACAGTTTTGTACATTTGAGACGTTACAATAATATTAATGTCAATTATGTATTAATTGGCATACGTTCCATTGTGCGTAAATGCCTGTATTATTGATAGCTCTGTTTATATCGGAAATAACAAAAGAAAAACATCAGGACATGTTGATTTTTGAACCTAAAGTGGTGTTTCTTTGTCCCACACATACAGACTGCAGCACCCCTGACGAGAAGAACCCGGATCAGCCCATAAAGCAGCGGAAGAAGCGCTCTCGTGCCGCCTTCTCTCACGCTCAAGTCTTCGAGCTCGAGCGTCGCTTCAACCATCAGCGGTATCTTTCCGGTCCGGAACGGGCCGACCTGGCCTCCTCCCTCAAACTCACTGAGACTCAGGTCAAGATCTGGTTCCAGAACCGCCGCTACAAGACCAAACGTCGGCAAATGGCCGCGGACCTCATGGCTTCGACCCCGGCTGCTAAGAAGGTGGCGGTGAAGGTTCTGGTCCGGGACGACCAGAGACAGTACAGCCCGGGGGAGATCCTCAGGCCTCCGCTGCTCTCCCTGCAGCCCTCCTACTATTACCCGTACGCATACTGCCTCCCAGCGTGGACACTCTCTGCGTGTGCTGGGAACCAGTAGAACCAGTGACTTATTTATTCTCTTCATTTTTTTTTTAACTGTCTTCCAAGAATTAGAATAACCTTACAGGCTATTTCCGGTGGAGACCCGAGGGACTCATCTTGAATTGATCTCTGGGGTCTGAACTTTTTTCTTTGAAAACATATTGTGTGATCACCAAAACATCCAATGCAATTCGATCTTATATGATGTTAAAAATGATCGAATACAAAAAATCAAAACAGAGGAGATTTGATGATGGGACCTATGATTTGGAAATGAAATATTTCCAATTCTCTCAACAATAAAATTGGATTTTTTTTTTTTTTTTTTTTTGCCCTTGAGTCCAATTGACATTTCTATAATTAAGGCACAAAAATCACCATTTGCGTTTTGAAAAAACAATGAGGAAACAAGTGAATGTTTTCCTTTTTGTGTTTGTTTGGACACCTTCGAGGTACAAACGGACTAAATGACACTTCCTACCTCTGCAGTGATGATCGGAAACTGGCACGAATGTTATCGAAACCCCGCTTGTTGTGTTTTGTTTTGTGTCTTTTGCTGTGTTTGTATAAAGGTAAGAGTTATCTGCACTTTTGAGGATATCCGATTCTTCAGACGCTTTTCCAGTGTGGCCTTGTGGGACTGAAAGGAGCGTTTGGTCTTCAACAGAAATGTACATGTCTTTATTTGTTTGATTGTTACGATGAGAAAACATTAAAACATATCAGGCATTATATTAATTGGTGATTTTATTTTATTTCTAAAGTTCTATAGTTTATTTCTATAAAAAAAAAAAGCAGATGAATTTTAACAATGTGCCTGTAATAAAGTTCTATATTTTAATAGTAGGCTAATAATAAATTATAATTCGGTTGTAAGAATTATATAAAAAAAAAATCTTACATGTTTTTTTTTCTTTGTTCCGGTTTATATTGAACATCTTTATGACTGAATCACATGTTTCGCATTTACGCATATTATGACTTCAAACACGTGAAAAATATCTTCACATTTTTTTATAGGTTGATCAGAATATAAAAAAGCTAAATATGTAATGGAAAGTACTGGATAACTATTCTGTTCCACTGCAAATGGTTAGTTTTGTAACTTTTACGCACGAATAACGATTGTAAATATACTTTTATGACTTGAAACACATACAAAATATCTCCAATTTTTTCAAAGGTTGCTCAGAATAGAAAAATGCAAACTAAGTAATGGAAAGTAATGGATAATTGTATTAGGTTGCACTGCAAATGGTTGGTTTTCGAGCTTTTATGCACGAATGATGATTGATTTTTAAGAACCTTAAGAGTCAAAATAATAATAATTAAAAAAAACACGAAATCAAGGAGATGAAGAGATAAAAACTTAAAATAAAAATACACATGAATGCCAGTCACTAATTTCCATGACTACAATGAAAGGGTTAATAATAAGAGTTTACTTCTCCATTTCACTGCTTTCCTCCTCATCCTGATGTCAGACACCTTCACTCAGACCCGTGGACGTCATCCGGGCCACCAACCATGCTTTCCTCCCACACACACACCTGTCAGACAGTGATGAATAGCCCTGTGATTCCCGGACAGGGCAGACTGACAGCTACCTTTGGGGCTGTATGTCAACACAAGGAGAGGAGTATTCCGGGGTTAAGGAGGCCCATGTCACTGCGCCCAAACTTAAATCGTGATGAGGAAAAGGAGCTCCAAGTCATTTGAGAGTAAAAGCAGCGAGGTATAAAACACTTAAAGCTTTCTTTTTACCTATTACTGGATTGGACATGTTACAGGTATCATATGAGCAGTTTTTGTGTATCCACTCCTGGAAGGTTTCAGTGGGGCTGCCGTGTGTCTGGCATCCATCTGTGGCCGACGTGAAACACTTGTATCTTTGTTAGATAATCACTGCTATCCTATATATCAGCGTAAATATAGTAAACTTGATGAACAAATGTGACATCTCAAGGGTGTGGTTTTATAAAAGCTATTGACTGCACAGACGCAACTTTATTCCAAGGATCGTGCATGCGTTTTTACGCACAGACGTGGACCAACAAATGGAGCCTATATCCACGTCTATTTTGATAGTTGGTGATGATTTCCTGAATCTCGTTAACTCTCAGTTTTCCTCTTATACAAAAGGCCTTTATAGGTAACTCACTGCGGGCTGATCAAGCGTTACGCGCCACCGGCGGCCATCGCTGGTGAGGCTGATGCTTCTGATTGGCTGCAGGGCAGGATTAGAGCGACCCACATGGTGTTCCATCATACCTGCATCACGTGAACACGTCTGACAAAAACAAGCATGACTTTACTTTAAACTGAAACAGCCAATCAGTGGATGCACATTATACCCGTTTTGTAAACACGCGTTTTACTTTAGTTCAATCTTCCATTTCACCCTCAGATTGTGTTCATTGGGAATGTTTTCACAAGTGATTACACTTTATAAAGTCCTTCACGCGCACGTCACGTGGCCTTATATTTATTCGACCCTTTAAATCAAAGTTTCAGATGAGAAAATAAAAAAATAAAATAAAATAAATCACTAAATATATACACAATGTCTCATCAAACATGAGACATCAGGCACTTTAAGCTCTGTTTTATTCCCTTTTATTGACGAGAAGCGCCTCACAAATACACTTTGATATACTCAGAACAGAAGCAAAGAAACACAGTAAAACTGCTATTTACAGCCTTATCTTATCAAACTGAAATAATTAATTACATTATCATATAAAATCTGCTGTGAAAGTTTTTTTTTCCAATGATGATGATGATGAAGGCCAGTAAGACACAGCAGATAAACTGAGGCTGTGAAAACCTGTAGAGATACCGATTGATCTGATTGGTTAAATTGGTTAACTGGTGCACGGGAAATCAGCGGTAGTTGAGACAATTTTAGTAAAAATAAATAAATGAATAAATATCAAGGATAAAGATGTGAAGCAACAGACCCATCCCAGTATAATTCCCAGAATTACAAAAGCATAATGTTATAGCCAGGTATGCTTTTTTGTGTGTCTCTACAGTTAATTTAGTTTTAAGCAACACGTACTGAAATTTAAAATGAAAAAAACAAACAAACAAACAAACAAAAAAAAATCTATAAAATGACACACAAAAGTTTAGTCATACAAAATATGCAACCCTCCCCCATAAAACTAAATAAAAAAAAAAAAAAAACGACTTATTTTCATCTTTATCTCATCTTTCAGGCAGTCCATGGCTGCATTTGTCCAATTTGCATAACCGATGATAAAACTTACAGTAAAACAATTTGGGCTTTTGGTGTTGAACTCTGCAGTTGGATTTCAATTCCACACTATTTTAGAATGTGGGATTTCTTAGAGTGAATTTTTATTAGCAAACGTGGCAACCCATCCTCACACTGTTCAGGTTGCCAGTTCACACACAGTGAAAAGCAACAAATCAAATACCCCATACAGTAAATTTGGAGATCCAGCTAAACTGAACACATCCTTTTTTGGAGTATTTAAAGCTAATCAATAATGGTGCAAACCAGGTCAAAGAAAAGAGTCTGGACTGGAAACAAAAACCCATTCTTTTAAAGTTTGCTTTGCGCTAAGATTTCTGGAATGGTTATTATTATTATTATTATTATTATTATTATTATTATTATTATTATTATTATTATTATTATTATTATTATTATTATTATTATTATTATTATTTTATTTGTTGTAAGTGCAGTTTCCTTTCACCCATTCATTTATATTCTTTTCACAAAAACACATTACAAGAAAACTTTTGTTCTTATTAATTACAAAGGTTTATGTGTTGATAAACTGTCAGTCACAATAGTAATGACTTTATCATTTAAATGTAACATTTAATGGAGGAATGCACAAACTGCTACAGGCAATGCTTTACCAAGAATTACAAATAAATACTAAAGAGCAAAGTATGATTTACAAAAAAAAAAAAAAAAATTGCTTTTTTTTGAATGACTATATTGTCTCTATATACACCACACCCAGTTTATTTGGCAGGTACTATTTGGGAATAATATTGGTCACATTTCATCATTCTTTGCAGCTGTAAAATGACATGTCTCCACAGCTGTATCGTTACGTCAGTAAGTGGTTACATGCAGCACCTTGAGGGAAAACTTCTCCAAGAATTACCAGTAAATAAAAAAGTGGATGTTTGAAAGGTGTTACATACTCCAAAGGTGTTGTCACACTAAACAAAAAAAGATTACCTAATCTTATATCAGACTTTACATCCTCTCATCATTCTTCAAGGTTTGGACACTTCATTTTAAGGACATTTCGACACATAGACCAGGAATCAAACCCCAAACCTCTCAATCAGAAGATGACCCCTCTACACCAGATCCACAGTCGCCTGTATATATTTTTATGTATTTACTTATTTTATTTAAATGATATTAAAGTAATTTAATTACAAGAAAGCTAGAAAGAGAATGGCAAAGGGACTTAATCTGTAGCTAAGATAATCACGGTAAACTTTTACGTTACCATGACAACACTTATTCTTATAAGCAAGCTGAGCAAATGCACAGAATAAATCTAAAAACATACAGAAATGACAGGAAAATACACAAAATGAAAACAAAAAGGCACACAGATACTCCAAAAAGACACAAAATACCAAAAATGATTCCAATAACAGCCAAACTGGCAACAAAACATACAGAATTGCTCCAAGAACACACAAAGAATTTAATGTATGGCATTTCACCGTATTTGTGACAAAATAACCTTAAAATAAATAAATAAATAAATAAACTAAATGACAATACAAATGCATAAACTGGCTTGAAAAAAAATAAAGCAAAATAACTCTAGAAACACACAAAATGGCAACAAAACTTGCACATAATGACTCTGATTACACACAGAACTACAGTAAAAATAAACAAATTACTCTAAATAACATATAAAACACACAAAATAATTCCAGTAACACACAACAATAAACAGGTGACAGAAACACAGATGAAGAATGTCATGTACATCATTATATGACCATAAAGTAATCTTCAAAAAGGAACTAAATGACAATGGAAATGCATAACATCATCAACATGGCACAAAACACACAACATGGCAACAACAACCCACAAATAACTCCAATAAAACACAAAAATCGTATAGTAATACACAAAATAAGTTTAAAAACTAAAATCACAGGAGAACACAGAGAAACACACACACACACACACACACACACACGCACACACACACACACACACACGCACACACGCACACACGCACGCACGCACGCACACACACACACACACACACACACACACACACACACACACACACACACACACACACACACACACACAATTAAAAATACACAAAATGACAGGAAGAATGTCATGTATGCCTCACTATGTATGACCATAAAGTAATCTTCAAAAAAGAAACTAAATGGTCATAGAAATGCATGAAATGGCGACAAAACCCATAAATGACTTCAATAAAATACAAAACTACAATAGAAATACACAAAATGATTTTGAAAAACATACATCACAGGAGAATACACAGAAAACCACCAAAAATACACAGAATAACTCCAAAAGACACAACCTATGAACAAGCTATATATACAAACCACAAAACGTTTGTTCTTATACTTTTATTATTTATATTTTTTGTTATTTTTCAAAATACTGACATGAATGTTGATAATGTGGCCCTCAGATCATTTAATCACATTGTGATGAAGTCTCATTCACAGAGCATCGTTATATGTTTTTATTTAATTGACGAAGGTCTTTGTGTTGACAGAAAACTAACTTTCACACCTCTAACAGGAAGCATAATGTTTAAAAATGATCAAAAACAATGATAAATCAAGAAAAAAAAGTGATCAGATCGACTGTACATCTTTACGCTTATAATTTGACCTCAGTTACCATGACAACAGCTGCTCGTCACATAATGGACTCAACCATAGCTCCAGGTCTGAGGTTCAGTTTTGTCCTCATAAAGAAAAATACATGCTTTTCAATACTGTTTACAGACATACTTTTTAAATGTAGTTACCTAATAGCTCATCATACTAATAATATTTCGTTCTACGCCCCACCCCCAATACCTAACCGAATACCTAACCATAGTCACCCCTGTAGTGTGAGAGTGGACCAGGCCAAGCGGAGCTCGAGCTACCGTGACTGGAGTCAAAATGGCGGCTACATGTCCACTCGACATCCGTTTAATCCATCAGTGATTAGCCTGATTTTCTCATTCAGCAACCCGTGGATTGTTTCCTGGTGTTTAAGCTTTCCAGCGCTGACTCGGTCGTCGAAGCCCATTTCACGGTCGTCATGTCGGACTCGGAGGAGGACAGCCAGGACAGGCAGCTGAAAATTGTAGTGATTGGAGACGGAGCGTGTGGTAAGGTGAGACAAATACAAATAGACCCGGGCGGACCATGTGGTGCGGTATACCGACATTGACATTTGTTTATTTTACTGTTATACGGTCGGTGAGGTATGTGCTTGGTGGTTTGTGTTGCTGCTGACACAGCGACGTCTTTTCTGTTACCATGGCGACCGACGCTAACGTAGCTAATCACAGGCTAGCACAGCTTCACCCAACCGTCATAGCAAAGTAAAGCCCTCTTTAAACTCAATTTGTTCTGCTTAGCAAAACATATAACAATCCTGCAGATGATTGTTCCGCTTTAGCACTGAAATAAAGTGGTATGAAGACATTTTGCTAATGTGTTTTACTGGTGTATGTTATATTGGGCACCATAAAATATAACAAAAAACATTTTTTTTTAAAAAAAGTGTAAATCTAACAACTAATCAAAACACTAAGCAGTGACTTAAACCTCTGGAATGTGTCTGTGTACATCAAGATTTATAAGATTTTAGATATACATGAATATTATTGGACAATAAATAAATACATTTTGATTACCAAACATATTTTCATTTATTGTTAATATCTGCCAATGGTTAATGTAAGTAGAACTCATTTTATAAGATGACATGAAATATTTTGAAATGAGCTTGAAATGCTTTTCTTTGTAGTGGTTGCTAACTTGCTAATATACCAAGTTTTTTTTTTTTTTTTTTTTTTTTATTAACCTTCCTCTTTGATATAATTCAAGTCATGAAATAATTTTTAATTTTGTAATAATATAATCTTTGTAGTTTGCCTTTGTGTAATGTAATTTTTTTTATGGAGGGGGCAGATGTTATAAGTTTTACTGCTCCTTTTCATTCATCGTATTCTTTTTTTTTTCTATGTGGAGAAGAAATAAATACATTTTCATATCTTGAATGAAATAAACGATATATATATATATATATATCAGTTATGAGGCAGAAATGTGTAATGTCAAAATGCCCATTCTAGTAGACGCTACAGTGTGAAGAAGGTAAACATTGTCCTACTAAAGACATGTATGTTTAACTGTTTATGTAAGTAAGTAGATCCTATCGAAAGTGTCTTTTTTACTCTAATATTCTCAGATTTGAATCAAAGGGTGAAAACAGAAGAAACATTGTAATTTTATCACTATATAATGAATTCAGAAACAACATAATAACCCAAAAACTATGTGGGATAGAAAAAGTCATCTACATTACATACAGTATTCCACTGATCAGTCGAAGTTATTGTTTGTGTATAGTTTGACCCCATTTTGATATTTGATTTTTTTTTCTTCCACCCTAGAATTAGTTTGTTATATATTGTGTGTGTTACAAATACAGAGTAGCCAGGATTAGTGACAAGTTGTGCCAGCTCAGATATTTTTATACTACAGGGTTCCCGCAGATCCTTACAAAATCTTAAAAAGCATTAAATAAAATTTTTTCAAAATGGGGCCTTAATTGTCATTAAAATGTCTTAAATCAATGTTTCAAAAGTCTTAAATTTTAACACATAAGTATGATTTTATGATTGTAATTAGTCTCACATTTAAAAAAAAAAAAAAAAAAAAAAAGAATGTATAATTTACCATAACGTTGTGCATTCACGCCAGCGGAACCAACTACAGAACAGTGACGTGGTTGCAGCAGGACTTTCAACAACATAAGAAAATATACATTTACCAAAAATTGCCTGTTGAAAAATTGATTGTTCTTAATGGTTTTTAGAGTGATTTTGATTATTTTATTCTGTTTTATTTGTGTATTTTACTGTCATTTTGTGTATTTTTGCACGTTTACATTGGGGGCCGCCAGTTGCACGTCTGCACTAGACATTGAAAAAAATGTAACCTAACCCTATGTACTGTAATGTGGCTTTTTTTCCCCCCCAATTGTGTTTACTGTGAAGTTGGTGTTAAATTTAATTTCAGATGGCAACAAAAAGTCTTAAAAAGTCTTGAATGTAATTTGACTGAAGTTGTAGGAACTCTGTACTGTATTTTAATTGAACTAGATTTATGTTTGAGAAAGTCACAGTACAGAATAAAGTTGTTTAAGATTGTGTCTTGTTTTAATTAGAAAAATGATATATATATATAAAAAATCAGTAATTCTTTTTTATTTATTTATGTCTTTGATCAATTATCGGTACTAGATATTTCAGGGCAACCCATTGAAACTTCACCTGGATTCATGACCCCAAAGTTGAAAACTACTGTACTAAAGCACTGACCTTCGGGCGTTGACAGGTTGTTGTTGGTGTTTTAGGGTTTTCTTCCTTCTAGACGCAACAAGAGCTGTGAAGCTCTTCAGGGCTGCTTCTTAGGGACCCTCACCACTCCCTGGATCATGTTTCTCTGTACTTTAATGGAGAACAACGGATAAATACAGGATTTCTCCTCCTGATGAAGCAGCAGTATGATATTAACAGTTTGTGTGCTATTGTTTGAGCATCGATCAGGTCCTCAGTGATGATAAAGCAGGTCTCACGTCCTGATCAACAATGGTTGAAATTCATTTTGCAGCATTTTGTCAGTTGTATTTGGTTTTGCTTATTTCAGTGATATTGGGCAGTCAAAGACTGTGTTATATAGAAAGAACAAAGATGTCTGTTATTGACAGACTTAAGAGTTGACAACGTCCCATCCTATGAATTCTTAGAAAAGTTAGGGCCAACAATATATTTGATAAGAGATGTGTCATTGTGTATCTATTAAAGTCTGCTTACTACTAATATATTATAGAATATGCTAATTATTGTAATTTTTTGTAATTATGAGTAGGAGTGTGACGATATCTCGATGCGACGATATATCGCGATATTTTTCCGCACGATCGATTATCGATATGCTCCCGCTAAGTATCGATTTTTTTTTTTTTTTTTTCCCAAGACCTTTTCTGCTTTTTCACTAAAATGTGCAGGTATGTCTTCACAAAATAATTTGTCACTGTTTGTTGAATTAACCAATATATTGTTTACTGGAATATTGCTCTATGATGGTGTCACTGGTAAGAAAGACCATATTTTTTGTTTACAGAAAGCACTATTGGAGACATTCATTAATTTACATTGATATGTTGACACTTATTTACAGAAATGTTGCACTAAAATAGTGTCACTGCTTATAGGACACTTTTTAAATTTATTGTCTTTCAGAGATATAAAATAAAAATTGTATTTTTTCACTTAATCTTTTTTTTTGTTATGTCATAGAGTATCGTAGATTGATTTCTGACCAATATATTGATAATCGTTGTATCGTCATATTGTAAGATAATCATTATCGTGAGCTTTGTATCGCGTATTGTATCGTGAGGTACCCAGAGGTTCCCACCCCTAATTATGAGTACATTTTTGTAAAAAGTAAACTCTATTCTGAGGTGGTCTGACACCAATGTTGAGATTTTTTAAATCGGGCTAAATCCTCAAATGATGGACGTCCGCAAGAGCTTTTCAATTACTGGTTAAATAATTTTTAAAGCATATATTTTCTTTCTACAGGACAAAAAAACACTTTATTCTGTGTTACTTTAAAATCACAATTGTTTAAAAAGTAAAAGGCTGTTGTCTTTCTCTAAAAGCTATTTTGCATCTGTCACTGTAAACCTATTAACACTGCCCCTCTCTTAATCCACTTTGCCTGTGTAGTAGGCTATGACACGTTGGTGTCTTTAGTGTCTTTACTGTTTAAGTTTTCATTTTAATAAGATACTTGTTTATTTTCTTTATTTTTTCTATTGTAAGTATCAAAACCATAGCATTTCCAGAATATAGTCACATAAAAATGTAATAGATTTAAACAAACTGACTCAAATAGCTCACATGGGCTAAACTATGTATGTCCACTATGTCTGAAAAGTTCTATAAAATGCAGCTACTCTCAACTAATTAGATTAAGATGTGTGCATTAAACTAGTTAAAAATCTCAGCCATGAACAATATCTGTGTTTGGAAAATATCCTGATTTAGAAATATTCTCATTTAATATTCATGTTTAAGTTTTATTGGAGTGACAAAAATACATTTAGTTAAACGTGTTGATACCATGCTCACCTCAAAAGCATATGATTTTCTTTTCTACACTAAAAATAAATAAATGCATTCATACAATTGGAGGACGTTGTTATGGCAATTTAGTCATTTCTCTTCTGCGTTTCGTCTCCAACCCTTAAGTTAACGGATTTACACGACAGATATGTCAGGTGTTTAGTTTTTAATCTGTTCGTCCTCTGGGAGAATGTAAATGAATGTATCAGTAATGGACGGTAAGTCTCGATTAGAAGAATGAATGCCCTCTTTCTGCAAAGTAGACACATTCTTTTTTGGAAAGGGTGGAGTTGTGTGTATGTGCAGAAAAAACAGCCATTTCCCAGTAGATACCCTGCATTAATAACCCCAATCACACTACTGCCAGGTGTCGACTCGTCACTATCTGAATGACTTACCTGCTTGTCTGTTCTGGGCAGAAAAAAAACAGCCTTTGCCCCCCATTTGAAGCACGCACCACTGACTGACATCTTGAAGGCCGTTTTCCCCCTTATTAATGTCAATTTGCTGAGCAAATTGCTATCGGATCGGTTTTTCTTGGACAGCATTTCCATGGGTATTTTCGTATGTGGTCGGTTGTCCATTCAGAAATACAGGGAGATGTGGGAAAGCCTTTCCACCTGAGCGAGATGTTTTAAAAAAGATGGAGTCTCTGGTTTAGCCAGGTGCTAGGGTCTCACTCACACACAGCTCTATTTTTCAAACTTAGTTATAAACCACTTAGTATTTCTTCAATATTTACAGTTCTCTGACCCACAGGGTAAAATGGAGCTTTAGATGCGGGCAATGCATACTAACAGATACTATATATATATACTAGCAGCAATATTAGCATTGATTCTTCCCATCAGAAATCATCACACATTTTATTTTTCCTTTACAAGAAAAAAAGCCAGTTTAATGTTGTGTAAAAATATTTTGTCATAATCAATGACAGCAAAGCTTTTCCTATTCAGATCTGAAGTTGCATTTTGTTTCCTTTCTTCTCGAGCTAGTGGAACTTTCTTCCTTTTCCAGTATGTATCACTGGTAATCCTGTGCTGTTTTCTGCTAAAGTGTCAACGTTACACCAGTGATGAGCTACAGTTGTTTTTTTTTTTTTCTTGGTCTCTTGTTGAGTTGAATTTAAAAACTTAAAATAATAAACAAGAATCAACCTTTGATATAGTGGACATATATCATCCTACTAAATACGTCATTTTAACTGTCTTATTTAATCTTTATTAATGCTCTGAAAGAAGATCTTATCTATAGTGTTTTTTTTTACTCTAGTATTCTCAGATTTGAATTGAAACACTGTAATTCTATCACTATATAATGAATTTAGAAACAACCTATTTACCCAAAAATGACCAATGTGGGATAGAAAGACATCAACATTAATCGTACAGTATTCCACTGATTGTTGGCAGTTATTGGATGAATATGTTTATTACTAAAGCAGATGTTCCCAACCGGTTTTTCAATCGATCTTGACCTTATTTTGATATAGGGGATTTTTGGTGACCTCAAAGACAATCTTTTTCCCTAGAATGAGTTATTTATCACGTTTGTTTTTCTGTATTAGAAACACAGAGTAGCCAGGATTAGTCACACGTTGTGCCAGCTCAGATATTGTCACACTGCATTTTATCAGAACTAGTTTTATATTTGAGAAAGTGATGAGAAATGTCTCCTTTATTCTCTAGCAAGTGGATCTTCCCTCCTTTTCCAGAACTGGTATCACTGGTAACCCAGTGCAGTTTTCTGTTTAGGTGTCAGCATTTTAAGTTCACTTGTTAGTTCCAGTTAATGGTGGAGGAAATATAAAATGTCCCTCATCGAAAGAAAGGAGCCAAAGCTACTTGAACGCCAAGACAAATGGCCAATGAGTCTACTGTTAGCATGTGGAATACATTTCTGCTGTCCAAGCTTGTTATTCCTGTCTTACCAATGATTGTTGAGGCCATTTAAATGACTGATTTTCTCCTTGTTGTGTCAGTCACTTTTCAGTCACTCCTGGGCCTGTGACACCCTTAGAAGTCTGTAAATCTGTGACCTTTTAAAGAATTAGCGGAATAAAGTTATTACTCAGTTCTCTAGAACAAGCGGCAAAAAGAAAGCGATGTCGCATCATGTTTTAATGGGAACATTTTCAGACTGACAAAAGTTGGCTTGAATGTTTTGTTTATGTTTGGATAAACCATGAGGCTAATAATCTCACATTTGTCTTCATTTCTTTGCTGAATCTTTAACAGTGAAGGTAGATAAAGGCCCAGAACCAAGTGCTAACGTACTTGGATGAAAGAAATCCCTCATGGATCGCCCTGATTCACATTAAAATGCATTTGCCGCCACATGAAAACTCCAGGATTCCCATTGCTTCCCTTCCCTGTTGTGTTTATGTAAGCATACTGCTTTAAAGATAGCTAATAGACATTCAGCACTTCATTTCTTTTCCCTTGCCTCATCCATCAAAATGAATTAAACTTGGCATGTCAAGCGTGTGCTACAGATTCCCATGGATTTCAGGAGAGCCCCCTAACATGTTATATTTTCCCTACTCAAACACACCAGTGACAGTGATGGAAGTTTTATAATTTGTCGCAATTATTAGGTCTGCAGCCCGAAGACGTACCACGCCACCTGTTTTTGTTATACGCAGGTTTCACTGTCATGCGCACACACACACACACACAGTTTAAATTAACAGTGGTGAGAAAGCAGACGATTACATCAGCAGCCAGTCAAGTCAGTTATGACGTTGGTGAAGGAGTTTTCAAATGGATTTGAGTGACAGAGCTAATGTACAGCACATTGTCAGGATTATTTCCAAAGACACTATAATGCAGACATAGGCATCTGGCAGCCTGGAGGCCACACGCGACCCTCGCTCTAATCGTATGCAACTCCCGAATTAAATGCAGAAAACTGAGATTAAAATACACAAAAAAACAGCAAGAATACACTAAAATACATCAAAAAACAGCAAGAATACACTAAAATACACAAAAAAAGTAAGAATACACAAAAGAAACAGCAAGAATACACTAAAATACACAAAAAACAGTAAGAATACACTAAAACACACAAAAAACAGCAAGAATACACTAAAATACACAAAAAAACAGCAAGAATACTCAAAAAATAACAATACAGAAAAATACAGTAAAAGACAAGAGAAATGGAAAGTACTCCAGAAACACAAAAAGCTACTGGAAAAACTTAACAAAATGACAACAGAAACACACAAAAAACTCCAAATAATGCAAAAAGACAACAAAAAACTCAAAATGAATTAAAAAATGGCAACAAAATTACACAAAAAGACAAGAAAAATACCACAAAAATGACTCTGCAAACCCACAGTACTACAAACACACCAAATTTCAATAGAAATACACAAAAATTACTCCAACCCCCTGCAAAATGACAACACTAATACACAATATAACTCCAAAAGAGATGCATTTTTCAGGAAAAATACACAAAAGGACAACAGAAATGCACATAATAAACAAACGTATACACAGAATGTCAGAAAAACACACACAGTTACTCTAAAAAGTGTTCGATCTTTTTTGTATTAATGCTCAGATTTATCATTAATGTAAATGCTGACATGAATGTACATAATATGACCCTTCTGATTAAAGTTACCCACCTCTGCTTTAATGGATAATTCTCCAAACTTTTGTAATTCCATATGTTGAAATCCTGAAAAAACAGAACTTTTAAAATTGTTTTTGGTATTTTATTTTGTGTATTTTTGATTTTTTTTGCTGTATTCTATCTCTGTGCTCAATCCCGTGCTGAGTCTTTGACGCGGTTTATAATTTGAGTAATCTGATCAAAAAGTACTTATTTTACCTTTTAAGACGCCTCTCTTCTAAAGCAATTAACTGCTATAAAATGACACATCTCTATAGCCGCGCTGATCGCTGCAGACAACGTTTGACACTCATTCTCCACGGCTCTCCTTTTGTCTCTCTGTTCCAGACATCACTCGCCACCCAGTTTGCACAGGAGGCCTTTGGGAAGCAGTACAAACAAACCATCGGCCTGGATTTCTTTCTGAAAAGAATAAGCCTTCCAGGTGAGACACCTTCCTAATCTCATGCTTGCTCACTCAGAGACGTGACGCAGACGTTGTGCTGCTGCACAAGTGCAGATTGAGAATATTTATATTGTCATTTTGTTGAAAGACATACGTATTTTAGTGAGCATTTCACAAGGAATCTCATATATATTTGTCTTTCTTTTTCTTGATGATTGTCCAGCACGTCTCAGAGTTCTTGTTACTAAACATTTGAACTGATTAGCTTGGCTACTAGAGTCAATGTATTGGTCCCCAAATTTAACTGATCTTTGTCTTGCCTCACGTAAATCCTTGATGTTTGTTCTTCTTTAACCCACATAAATAAAGCCACACTTTGCTCCTCTCCCAGCTTCAGAGCGGTAAATTAAGTCTTTATTGACTCTTGCCATATTTGAAGTAAACGCCTCCATTTTCATTTCCTACCACGAGAAATTTCAAACACCACTTCTCAAACTCGGCAAAAGGGGCCAAATACCAAGCTCCAGGATTCCGCAAAGTGTCTCCATTTTTTTATTACCGATAAAACAACATTAGATATGGGTAAATTAGGTGCTACATGTAAAGGTTATGGTGATTTGTAAGTTGGCTGAGTCTCCTTTGACTTTCTGTCAGTTTAGAGCCTCTGAAACCTAGAAAAACCAAAGCCCCAAAAATGTTGTGGTGGAGTCAGGCAGAAAAAAAAAAGCAAACGGTAAGCACTCACTACTCACTGGAGGGCTCTAATACAAACCTGAAAAAAATGCAATGCTAATCGTTTGACTTCTTGTTCCATCACCCAGTCTTTTGAGCGTTAAATCTCGAGCTTTGTTGGAATCTAGCTGGCACACGTGTGTATCACTGAGGCAGCAACAACGCAGGGTTCAACACTGAGGTTGTTAAATGGACCATTTTCTGGGGAATTGGGTGTTGATGAGCTGATGAAGAGGAGGGTGACTCTGCAAGCTGGGTGGTCCAAAACT
This sequence comes from Gouania willdenowi, assembly GCF_900634775.1. Taxonomy (NCBI): domain Eukaryota; kingdom Metazoa; phylum Chordata; class Actinopteri; order Blenniiformes; family Gobiesocidae; genus Gouania; species Gouania willdenowi. The sequence continues at coordinate 33,266,911 of NC_041053.1, read as the reverse complement.
TCGTTAAGACCTCCACCCTGACTATTGGAGAGCCTGTGTGATTCTGTGGGTCTCTATGGGGCTGTAAGGGTCTCATGCAGGGTTGGGATGAGGTGGGGGGTTGAATCCTTTAGCTGCCGTTGGCCCCTCTCACTATGAAGGCCCAGCTTGTCAAACTTAATGTACATTTTCCATCGCAGAGAGAGGTGAGGCGAGGCCGACATGGCACACAACAGCCTCCTCTGTGTGTGTGTGTGTGTGTGTGTGTGTGTGTGTGTGTGTGTGTGTGTGTGTGTGTGTGTGTGTGTGTGTGTGTGTGTGTGTGTGTGTGTGTGTGTGTGTGTGTGTGTGTGTGTGTGTGTGTGTGTGTGTGTGTGTGTGTGTGTGTGTGTGTGTGTGTGTGTGTTTTATAACAATACCTCTTCCAGATGTCCCTGCCAAACCAATGAGGTGAAGGGAAATCGCAATGGTCAAAAAATTGACGAAAATTTGACCATTTCAGAAACATTGGGGGTGCAAGTCAAACGAAAACCACTCTTGATAGACAATCATAATTCACATGTTCCCTTTTCGTTGACCTCTGTCGGTGGAAATGCACGCTATACAAAGCTTATGGCTGAATTTAGTCGTTTGTGCAACGCGGTTGCAGAAAATGTAAGCCCTGTTGAGTTGAGTCAGCGTGTATCTCTGAAAACACAAATAAAGCAAGCGTCCCGAGTGCCACGGATGGGTGGGGATGGCTCTTTATGACACCAAAGAGTCATTATTCATCGCACACCTCAACGTAGCTCTATATTGACACTGTATAGTCTGGAGGTAGCAACTGTGACCTCAGCGTTTCCTTTTCGCGCTTTAAAAAGAGACTTATGAAGGGATTGGGCTGTCCACCAGCGTCCACAGTGCACGCTCTGCTCTCCATCGTGGCCACAGCTCAGCACAGGAACCTTCTTCACACTAACATTACCTCAGTGCACTCTCTGCTCTCCCTTTCTTACTTTTATCTTAAACTTTTCTTAAACAACAACTTCTTTTTTGAGGAAAATAAATGTTTTAGAAATTTAGTTTGCTTTCGATTTTGACTTCTCTTTTCCCATTTTTTTTTTTACCAGTATATGATGTCACACTTTGTTTTACACTGCAGAAAATTGCACCAATCATTATGTTTTATCATTCAATTTTCTCCATAAAAGAATACAGTTTTTTTTTTTTTTTTTTTTAATATTATATTATATTTAACGTAGTGGTTTTCAATCTTTTTTGGATTGTGACCCCACTTTGATACAAATAATTTCTGGTGATCCAAAAGAGATTTATTTTTTTCTCTCGAATTATTCTTTTTTGTATCATGTTTGTTATACTGTATTACAAATACAGAGTAGCCTCAGGGATGGGTTAAATGCAGAGGACAAATTCCATTAATGTACTAACATTACATGGCCAATTAAAGGCGAAAGCCTCGATTTAAAGCCAGGATTAGTGCACAAAGTGATAAGATGCACCCACCAGCTCAGATATCTTTATACTGCAATTTGTGTGAACAAGATTTTTATTTGAAAAAGTAGAAGTATTGAAATCTTTTGTTTAAGATTTTGTGTAATAAAGTATAATAATGAAATAGTAACAACAATAATAATGATTGAAAAAAAATTACAATTACTAGACATTTCAGGCAACCCCATTTAAACTCCAGGCGACCTTACATGGGGTCCCGACCCAAAGGTTGAAAAAAACTGATCTAACATGTTTTAAGTAAATATGGATATATATTTTAACATCTGGGTTACTTCTGTGATTTCTCTCCTTTGCAGGAAATATGAACGTTACTCTGCAGGTATGGGACATTGGCGGCCAGACGTTAGGAGGGAAGATGCTGGATAAATATGTGTATGGAGCTCATGTAAGAACACACACACACACACACACACACACACGCTGCTAAGTTTGCTTTGAATTTGACAGTTTCTGCAATTTATTATGCCTCACACACAAGAATATATTGTTGTATATCTTCTTCATTCTCTTTCTAACATAAAACACAGACTGTGTCCGACTCCGGAAGGAAAGAACATATATAAATGTTATAAATGATTCCTGCAGTGGTGTAAAGGTCACCAGAGGCACAGGAACAATTAAGCTTCCAATCCCCTAATAGCTGCGTATAGGTGACTCTGTCCATGCTTATTGTTACAGCCTCAGCTGCTTCGTTCAGTGCCCACCACTCCCTCCATCTGGAGACAAACCATAATAAACTGACTTTTGGATTCACTGTGAATGCACAAGGTCAATAGGACTTATGTTTGCAACAACAGCGCTCCTAAATCTGGACTTCGATATTAATTTATTTAGTGATTTGTTAGGGAAGTGTAAATGTTTTAATATAGACAGAGGATTTTTTTTCTTAGGTTGTGTAAATAGAATTATAAATTATTCAGTGTCATTATTTTAAGTTAATTTACAGCTTGTCCAATAGATCAGTGGTTCTCAAACCTTTTTGGCTCACGTACCCACTTTCTCCTATTTCTGAATCCAAGTACCCCCTTTGGCTGACTGCAACATTTTGCTCAGGATACTGTGAAAAAAACAATTATAGAGCACAATGAATGAATACATATGTGATAAAACACATTTTAAAGAATTTCATTGGTAAATAGGTGGCATAAAACAGTATTTAGGGCCTCCTGAATAGATTTATTTTTATAGTTTTTATAATTTCCAGTCATCTCCTGCCTGATGTTTATAATTTTTTCCTTAAAATAAACATTATAAAACCCCATAGTTTTAATGTTTGCATTTCTTAACTTTCCACACTCTCTCTCTCTCCCAGGTACCCCCTGTAGAGCCATCGTGTACCCCTAAGGATTCACGTATCCCCATTTGAGAAACGCAATAGAAACACAATAGATTTTCTGATTGCTGTTTCCTTTTAGTTTTTAATTATTTTTTATTTTTACTGTGGAAATCACTTTGTCGTCTTAGAATTATAGCCTGTAACGATTTCAGTCACAGATGTTGGAGAAGCATTTAATTAATGCTGTTGTTTCCAAACTTTTTCTGCCCCCTCCTTCTAAAATAAATAACCTTTGCAATTCCCTTCCTTCATTATAATAAATAATATTAATAATAAACTTCATTTATATAGCACTTTTCAAAACACGTTACAAAGCGCTTTCCAAAGGCAGCGATACATTACAAAATAAAGTCTTGGTCAGAGATTAAAACAGCTTAAGAAACAGAAACATGAAAATAATTTCGAAGTTACTTAAAATCAGGGAAAGCTCTCTGATAAAAGTATGTTTTAAGAAGTGATTTGAATCATTACAATTACTTTTACACATTGTCGTTTAAAAAATACTTTAAGGGAAACATCTTTGGCACAAAAATGACCAAGTTGCTTAATATTGTAAACTTAGCTGACAACGATAAACAAAGTCTATTAATAAAAAAAAGTAACAAAAAAGCAGCGCTGTCTTCTTAAGCCAAATGTCATCCAACATCTCGGTGAACAACTTTCACACCTATTGTGGAGCACTGTGCGTCCTGTAATCAATCATGAGCGTTCAGAGAAAACTCACAGTCGTTTTGAAGAGGCGTAAGCTGTCCTCACCAACTGGCTGTTGTGACAGTGCGTGTCTTTCAAACAAAAAGCCACATCCCTTGGGTCGTGTTGCATCATGCAGTAAAAGCAAAGACACTTATTTACTCACTTTTATTCACCTTTTAAAAACATTACATTTAGGTTGTGATAGTCAAGCTTTTACATTGTGCTCAGAACAGAACTGTTGCATGACTGCTTGTGTAGAGCGTACAGTGTGAGGCATTAGTGAGAGAGAGGGGAAAATGTCTGACAGCAGCTTTCATTCATCAGCTCAGACAGTAGATAACCAAACCTGACCTCTATTCTGCAGTCTGGAGTCTGCTTACAAACCTGCCATTATTATTATTATTATTATTATTATTATTATTATTATTTAGCACACCACAGTTTTTTATTTAAAAACGGATCTATATGTCAGTTTTACTCCTGAATAAACATCAGACTGGGTCCACTTTGTGTCCCTAGCTCAGAGCAGAGGAGCAGTGCCACCTTCTGTTTCCTCTTACCCTCATTCCCAGTTTGTGTAGTTAATATCAACATTCTGTTTTAATGCTGTTTTCTTTCTTCTCACACAGGGAGTTCTTCTAGTGTACGACATCACCAATTACCAGAGCTTTGAGAATCTGGAGGATTGGTACAGCATGGTCAAGAAGGCCAATGAGGAATCAGATGTTCAGCCAGTTGTCTTCCTGCTAGGCAACAAAAGTGAGTAATTCACAAATGTAGCTTTTTTTTTCTTCTTACCTCCAACAGTGCATCAAGGAGAAAGGTGAGCCTTCATAAAAGTAACGAGCTTCTCACTGGTCAAAATGAGGAAATAAGGCAGCAGTGGGTAATTTACCTTTGCCATGGAAGTCAATTTTCATCAGCATTTATTTGTTTGTCTGTTTGCAGGATTAAGTATAAGCACTTAATGGAGTTTGACAAAATATTAACCAAAGATAGGCTTAACACTGGAAAATGCCATTAAATTTTGGATCTGGATCAATATACTGATTCTGGATCGTTTCAAAAATCAAAAAAACCTCTCAATATTTGCGAAATTTCAAAAATTCATATCTCTGTTCATAATTGACTGATAGCTATGTCAGGTTGCTTCCTCAATTACTCCACAGAGTATTATCCAGATTGGATCCAGATTGCGCATTTAATCTCGATTTTTCTAAAAAACAAAACAAAAAACATTTGGACCTACTTTATGGTTATTAATGGGGATAGAAATTTCTTTCAAGCCTTTTAAAGTGTGAATGATCATGGTACCATGATCTGGATCACTGATCCAGATAACTGGATATCTGGCTAATAGGATATTTGGCACTTGGCGAAAGTTTGCTCTCTGAGCGCTCTTGTTCACAAACTTAGTTTTTTAGTTTTTTATACACATTTTTTTTAATTTCCTCTAACGGTGCATTGAGGAGAAGAATGAACACTAGCTTTAAGCTGCTCAAAATGAAATCTGCAATTAATGCTGTAGTTGATATTTAAAAATGCATGCATGTTGTATTTGGTGCGTTTGTCTGCATGTGGAGGGGTAATTGTTTGATGGTAGCAGACGTGTTTATAGAAGCAGAAGATAAGTGATTGGCGTGATAAGCGAGCTGATAAGATAAGAAATGAGGTTCGGAGCAGTGGGAATGCTCATTTTGGGAACTCTTGGGAGTGACCGTGAGTGATTTACCATCCTTTGGCCAATGGATCCAGGTTACTGCTTATCTGCTCCCAGGCAATGCCCCCTCCTCCCCCTAGTCTTATTCTGCTCCTGTTACTCTAGTCTTTGGTAAAGGTGAGGCAACTCGATGTTAACCAGACGGCTTTGCTCCTATCAGCCGCCCTGAACATATCCCCCATCTCCAAAAAGAAAGGCCAATAATTGTGCCTCTTTAAACATCCCAATGACAGATGTGGAGTCCTGGCTGCTGCTGTGTTATTGTAAAGCCAGGCGTCGGTGTGTGCATGTGTGTAATGATGATGACCGTCCACCCTCCTGGGGGATGATGTACGGTCAACAGAGTGGTGCCTTCACAAAGGAAGCTCTCGTTGATGCTACTCAATGGAGACCATAGGTCAGCATTTAATTCACCTGTCTTAAACTATATCTCATCATGTCTTTGTTGTATCTTCTAATGGCCTGGTTTTAGCATCAGAAGCCTCAACATTTAGGCTAGACTCAGTGACTGTACTGTAATGTTTAAGTAGTCTAAGTGCTGGACCCAAGTCCCTCAGATTCAGACCCGACACACACAGCCACTCTTCCTCTAATAGCTCTAACGCTGAGCCAGTCTGGGTGTTTTTTTTTCCTTTCCATTCCTTCGGACTGAAAAAAGGAAAACAGAATCCCACACAAATTGCCCCACAAGGAGCAATTATTTACCTTTAAGGACATTATGAATCCCCCAAATCCTCCCATGGATTTTTTTTCTGAGCTGTTTAAAGTGAGTTCTTAGAAAATAAACTTGTTTTTATTATTCATGTCTTTTTTCATTTCAAAAGCTCTTAATTATTACTTTTCTTAAATAACTTTGATCAATGGAATGAAAAACAAGTCTGTATTTATTTGCGAGCAGGGTTCAAATTTCTTTCAGATTCGTCCCATTACAGTGCATGACAGAAGGCTATGAGTTTATGGCAGCTGAAATAGAAGCAGAGAGATAACAAGGAGCCTACAACAACACCACAGATTTATGTGTCTGAGTGAGCTTGTCTTTGGGGAGATTGTGGTGTTTTATTGCTCAGACACTTTTCATGTTTCCACTCATTTCCACACTCTCCGGATTCCTCAGGTGAACATGGATGGAGATGTCACGAACAACACGGTACTTAGATGGAGGTTAATCATGGGAGGGGAACTTTAGGAATGCAGTTAAAAGTTTTATCATGCTGAAAGATTTTTTAGATTGTTATAATGTGAAATGTTTTTAATAAGTGCTATAGATGACAGTCGTTTGACTAACTTAACAGCATGTGACCGGCGGCACACACGTCATTCCAGCCTGTGCCCTGCTTTAAAATTAATTTTGACCTCCTCTCCCCCTTCGACGAGTTGGCTTCATTTACAATGCTTCTAATGCACCCGTCTTACTGCCCCTGTGTGCCATGTCATGGCTCTGGAACAGCCTTTCCTTTCTTTGGCTAAGCATGGCCAGCTAGGGTTGAGTGGTCTTGTTAAGCACCACCTTTTTTGCACCCCCATGAACTCTTCAAGTTGCCCACAGCTTTATGGTAAATAAAGACGCCACTTGTAACAATTCAGAGAGGAAACCAATGTGGCTGTGGGGAGATCCCCTCTCTGGCCGTGTCCCTTCTCAGGCGGTGCCCTGCGGCCGAGTGCGCTGGACCCTCAATCCCACGGGCTTGCTTGGGCGAACTGTGGGGGTTGGGTGGGTGTCTCTGTGTGGTCTGGGTTCTGTGAAGTGTCTAAAGGGTGTGGTCCGTGCACCCTTGGGTCCTTTCGGGGGCCGCCTTCCTGGCTGGTCTCGTGGGTCTGGGGCGGCTTTCACACGCACTCGGAGGCATATATGGGGTTTTGGGAAATCTTATGTTGTGATATATCTTAGAACTGTTTGCTTCCAACGAATAGCTCTGTAACGTGTAAGCACACACTCACTCCCTCTCTTCACTCCCATCGTCATAGAAGTCTAGCTTAGGCTGGTGACGTTCACAGTTCAGCAATATAATAAATTTATTATTTAAGTTTTTTTAAGAATATAGCATGCTTAGTTGTCAAATTTGTGAAACAAGAGAGGAAACCAACAAAAATGTTGTTTAATTGAGGGAACATCTATGATCGAGAGGTTGGGGGTTCGATCCCAGTACCTGACTATGTGTCGAAGTGTCCTTGGGCAAGACACTAAACCCTAAGTTGCTCCCAGTGGTCGACTAGCGCCTTGCATGGCAGTCCTGTCCCATTGGTGTGTGAATGTGAGAGTGATTGGGTGAATGAGCTGATATGTAAAGCGCTTTGAGACTGCTTCAGTGTGGTGATAAAGCGCTATATAAAATCAAGTCCATTTACCATTTACCATGATCCACCATTTTCTAACATTTGACACAACATAAGTAAATAAAAAGTATGTAGGACTTGTGATGATATCGCATTGGATCAATATCGATATCAGCCAGTTTTCAAAGCAGCAATATTGGTATCATATCGGAAGTGAAAAACGTTGCATCTGGCCACCCAGGACAACACTGAGCATGTAATGTGTTTTGTCACTTATTGTTGATATTAGATATATACATTACATACTTCGTGTATTTTGGTCTTTTTTTTTATTTCTTTGTCTTTCAAATTAAAAGTTCTCTTTTAATAAATTGAAAAGTATGACACACCGCAGCTTTAATGTACAGTTATTTCAAATAAAGCTCCATTAACATTTCATCATATGGAATTCTGGCCATGTTACCGTCTAGAGTTGGTGAACATAATTCTTTCTAGACATTAATCCTTTGTCGTTTATCAAACCAATTTGTTTTTATTAAGTAGAGATCGCAGGACCTATGCTTGCTCCCCACCCACCTCCCTTCCCACCGCCAGCACTCTTTCCCTCAGGAACTAAAGAGCATCCATCATGGGCTTGTACAGCCCTTATTTGGGTGACTTAAATGGGTTCAGTTCTCTTAACCCTTTCTCATCACTCATGGGGTTTTTACTTAAGGTCCTAACACTGTTCACTCTTGGTCGTCTCAGGACTACCATGGGAAATGTTTGTCTCTGAAGAGTTTCAAGGTCTCTGCATGTAGTCAGTTTATGCTAGTTCCAGTTATTGCAAACTACTTGCCTATTTTTTTTCTTTGATATTCTTCAAGAATCACTTTAACATTCTTACACAACCATCTACATGTTTCAGCATACATACCAACTCTTCTAGTCACAGAGTTTAACCTACTCTCAATGCTTATCTCTTACATGTGTAGACCAACACCTCTGCTATGGCTGCCACTACAGTAATGTCTTTTCATTGGCTCTGTGTCTCTGTTGTTTTAAACAACATGCATATGTTTGCTTTTTGGACGCTATGGCAGATTTGACCACATACCATTACCCATTGCACTTTTCTCCAGTTTTCCACCCAGCCATGTGGAATTTAAAGCGAAACATTGATCTCCCTCTCCTCCTGATTCTCCTGAAGCATGTCCTTGCCACCAACATTGTTAGTATTACGTTGTTTGCCCTCTTGGTTTTGGCCATGGGCTGAGTTAATGCCTTCTGTCTCCCCCAGCTCTCACCCCATGTCCCCTCCCTGCCCCTGTAAAGCTGCCACTGTTCCTTTCTGTTCAGTGTAGGCCTACACATTTCTTAATAGAGAGATGCTCAGAAGTCCAGGAGTGTGGAGGAGCTCAATGCACTTCTGTTTTTGGTTTAGCTCAAAAATGTTTTTCCTGGCTCAACCTACTCGTACTTAGGTCCTCTTACAACAAACTAAAAGGTCCTAATTGCCCCCAAGGGAAAGGTTTAGCCACAATAGACATGTGGTGGGACAAAAGCCGAGTCCTCTTACTTCAGCACCCTAAACCCTACCCAGATAGGAGGGAAGAACACGTCAGCAGTGTCTGTTTCACACAACCACAAGTTTGTAGAATAATATATATACACAGTGTGTAGACTTGGTAGGGCACAGTATATGGTTGGGTAGAGATCAGGTATGTTTACAATTTACAGCAAATCCAGTGTTTCCTGATCCTATTCCTGATACTCTTTATTTTGGCTAAACGGACCGCATGTGTATCAAATCATCTCTGTTATGGGACTGACTATGTCAGCCTTAGAAAAGGGAGGAAACAAAGATTAAGAAATGTGGGGACTTTGATTTCACCTGCAGTATATCCACAACTGATTAGAAAACCTTTTTTCTAAAGGTGTTCTACATTTCTCTTTGTGTGCTTTTGTTTTTAGAGCAATAATAAAAACTCCGGTTTCTACTGATTAAGACAAAAGTTGGGATTTCACAGTAACAGCTTTTAATGCAGCCCCCCTTCCCTGCACTCATCCCCCTTCACTGTCATGCCTGTTGAAACATGGAAAGTCCTCATTCATTTTAGTCATCCATAAAGCAAATATTGTTGCACATGCAGCAGATGATCAGTCTTCGAATACCTTCTTGTGTGGTAAGTCATGGGCCATTTGATTTGCACAGCACAGCTTAGCCACCTGACCAGAGTTCAGCCTGGAACGCTCATCACACTCAGGCTATACTTTATTTCTTCACCGCTCCACAACATTGATATGGAGGAATTTCTGGAAGGAGCTATGCTGACACAGGATTCGATAAATATACGGGAACATCAACATCATAATCATATTTCTCCCCCTTTGCTGCTGAATCTGGTTTTTTGTGTTGTCAAAATGTTGCATCACTGTCTTTGCACCACATTTATGCATTTTAACTTGAGCACTGTTTCTTGAGGCAGTTGTGAGCTGAATTTTCTTTCTGTGATTTGAATCATTGCTGTGGTTTGAGGTTGACCTATTGTTGCTCTAAAGCAGTGGTTCCCAACCTTCCCGGCCCCCCAAAATAAAGGTTCCAGAGGACGGGGACCCCCACTGTACCCGAAGGTGGTTGAACACAGACATGAACATTGAACAACAGTCATGTGGAGATGGGTCCATCTATAAGGGGGAATGAAGGGGAAGTGGCAGAAATAGGAGTAATGTAGCAAAAATGTATTAAAAGGAACAAAAATATGGCAAATTTGGTCTAGTTGCAGGAAAAGGGTTAAAAAAAAAAAAAAAAAAGCAAAAGTGGGTGGAAATTGTTCCAAAAATATTCTTAGTTTCTTGAAGGCATCTGGCAACCCCCTCCCAGTGTTTCGTGAATCAAAATGGGGTCCCGACCCCAAGGTTGAGAACCCCTGCTCTAAAGACGACTTTGTTACAACGATTAAACCCATCATAAGGTGTCACATGCTACACTACAAATGCTCCCCTGTGCTCAATTATTGTAGCTCACATTTATGCTGCAGGCTCAGAGAGGAATGTATTACTGCCCAACCATAAAATTCCACTTAGTTTAACAGCAACAGGAGAACTGGGAGGACATGGCCAGTGAAACCCCCGGATAGCACCTTGTGCGGTTTGCTCAGAACGGAACCTTTTGTTCACTTTTCACGAGTCCTGCGAGCACCATAACCCGCCTGCAAGTCATTGCTCCATGTCTTACTTTACCAGCTCTCTCTGCCTGCAAAGCTACTGCTCCACACTGTTGGTTCTGCATTCTTTGGCCATGGAGGAACACCACATTGTTTTACTTGCCTCTGTGGAGCGTCTGAATATCTTTCAAAGTGTGAATGCATGTGTGGTTGCTATAGTGGGTGTGTCTGCACGTGTGTGTGTGTCTGCACGTCATTTCAGGGGAAACGATCAAATGACAAGATGAGCTGTGATCAATGAGCTGTCGACAGAACACTTCTGACCTAGTGGAAAGCAGGTCCCCAGACGGTCTCAGCCCATTTCAGGCCACCAGGGCAGGAGCACCGCTGCACAAAGAGCGTTTTGTCTCTGTCAGGAGTCCACTAGTGAAGACCCCTGCATGGGCCCCGCTCCCCTCGATAACACCAGGCTACTAACAGCACTTCATCTGTTTGTACTCACTCAGAAAAGTCACGATAATATTAGGATCTGACCTTCAAGCTTTTATATACCAGTAATAATTTCTAATTATTCCATCGCTGGGTTTAACCCATTAACACGTCAAAGTTATTCACAGATGGCGTCAGTGTTATGTCATGACCTTTCGGTTTGATTCCACAGTTGGGGATCATGTGTTCGAGTAAAGGTTGATGCAACCAAGTTACCGGGTAGATGTGTTTGTCTTTATAGTTGGAAATGTATCGTATAAACTTACACCAGTCCTTGATTTGTCGATTCATGCATGCTGTGTTATTACTGTTATCATGCCCTATGTTTTAATGCCCTTCCCTTTTTGCAATCTCCCCTCTAGTCCTGTAAACCAGTTGAGCCCATTCACCTAAAAGCTTAAATTCCAGGGGTTATGTTTTTATTTGCCTCCCGAGTCGCAAAAGTGAAATTAATGTCAAAGTCAATTGGGCATAAAGCAAAAGAAATATAGTAGGTCTCGTAACATTTTATTGCCAGATTAAACTGAACTTAAACATATAAACAAAATAATATGCAATTTTTTGTCAAATATAACCATTAGTCATCAGGTATTGATGTGGAAAATATTTAATTTCCTAGAGTCTTTCTAATAATAACAACGACAGAAAAGATAAATTTTTCTTTTCTTTTTCATAGTAGTGGTGAGTTGAATGCCCACTGATCCGTTCAGATACAAAAAGCATATTTTTTCCACTGTTGGAAAAACATATTTTTGTGCAATTTGCAAGAGGGATGTAATCTTGGAAATTAAAAGTGAATGATACAAACAGCAAAAGTTAGCATATTAGAGCACTGAATTCTAAAATCAAAACTGGCTAAAATAAAAAATAAAGACATATTCAAATAGTTTACAGTAGGCTTTTTATTTTAGCATAGAAGGATAACTTTTTGACACTCCTGACATACGTATTCCACCACTGCCTTATTTTGCTGCTTCATTTGACTTCTTCACATGCATTAAATATCCTGTGACTTCAGACACAAGACGTTCTTTTTCTACTGACGTTAAATGAAACCTTACTGCCATTAAACTAACTTGAATGAACAAATGCACAAATGTAAAAAAAGATGCAAATAAGAATTGACAATTGTATGAAGTTGGTTTAAACATTTAATAAACTGATTGTGGCTGTCTCAGAGGTAGACCATTGGTTTAGTTGAAAAGTCTATTTAGTATTTAGCTAATAAACACCAACTGGCAATAAACCATCGTTCCTATCCAGGTTTACGACTTTATTATAGGTTCATTAAAATGCTAAATAATTCAAAAACCCCAAAGGACTTTAATTTTAGAATTTTTTTTGCAGCTACAGGGCTATTTAAATTTGCTCAACACCAAGGCTTGTCTATTTGTTTCTTCTTACACTTTCTCAATGAGAATATGTTCAGTGGTTGCTTGAAGGTATTGTGGAGGATGATATTTTGCCTTCTAATTCCAGGTGGATCATCTAGACTATTGATCCTCCTAATTGTCAATCATTCTGACGTAAGGCCGTCGTGCGTTCTCGTCCCCAGCTTGTTTTCGCTTGCTGCACATGCGCACTAAAGGTGCGTTCACACCGAACGTGACTGGAGTGTCTGAAGCGACTGGATTACATTCAAATCAATACAAATGACACAACCTCAAGTTATCTCCTCTCAAGTGACGTGACTTGCGTGATTTGAGCGACTAGTCAAGCGCAACCTAAAGTTGAAAAATATGAAATTTTTAAGCAAAGTCAATTGTTGAAGCTCACGGTTCTCTAGCTTGTATGAGCGATGCCGACACCAACTTGTAAACAGAGCTGTGCACGAGGAAAACTGGGCTTGTGCACGTTCTTTCACACTTGTTTAATAAGCATACGCTCTTGGGAGTAGGTAGAGTGTTGAGCATGTGCATTTTTTTCAAAAAGTGGAGAGGGTGTTTCTTTTCTATAGTTTGGGAAAATCCTCCTCTGTACCTTTAAATAATTAGTTAATGAGTGTTTATTTATTTTTTCTGACAGGGATCGTAACGTCACGGCTGATCACTTTAGCGTAAGGTCAAAAAAATGACTCATTGAAGGTTTGAAATACAAATCAAACGCAAAACATATGAAATAGAGATGGCAGGCCACCTCACCAAGCATAATAACTGTGTTTGATGTGGTAACTAATCCTAACATGCCATAATAAACAACAGTGAACATTATGCTGACAGCATTGAGTAAAAAGTTTTTTTGGCAGCTCGAGAGGTTTAGGACTTGTAGAAGCTGTTCTCGTTGACTGATGACAATGAACGATAATAAAAACCCGTAATCGCATAATTCATAATTAATTACAATTATGACAATTATAACTGTAATTGTAATTAAAAACAAAACTGTTGCTCTTATCTGAATTGAATAGTAATTGAGTTCAGATAATTGACTTTGTAATTGTAATTGGCATGAAAATTATATAAGATTTGTCAAATACAGTTTAAATAAATGCAAAACTGGGGAACCATTATACAGTTCTATAGCTTACACATACATAGTTAACAATTATATTAATATGCTTCAACGTTTACCACTTCCTTTCACTTCTCTTGAGGAGCATTTTATCATTTAAAAAAATATCATATCGAGGGGTATAATTACACAAAAAAAGGCCCACACCAAAAATATTAATACCAATATTTTCATTTATTAGGAAGTCTAACAAGGTAACCAAGTGACGAAAAACACATTAGATATTTTTTTAGTGTATTTTACAGCTGATTTAAGACATGGGTCAAAACCTACCAGTTTTATATGCTTATTTATTAAAGGCTCTGTAATTGTGATTAATTGTAATTAATCTTTAATAATTGAGAATGCAATTGTACTTGACTTTCATGGGGGAAATAATAATTGTAATATTAGTTGTAATTGGAAAAAAAAAATCATAATTTAGATGTAATAAAGCATGGATAAAAAAAGATGTAATTGAGCCCAACCCTGATTGTCACACATTTGTGTGGCGTGGTATTGGGAACAATTGGACAATCTGCACCTCATTAATACAATGTGAATCCATTAATGTTTTTTATTGAAGGGAAAGAGGGGCAAACCGGCCTCTTAACTGTGTGGTGAAGGCTCAGTGTGAGGTAATGTTGGAGGTGATAGACTCTCCTGGGGTTGATTAGACACAAACCTGTAACTTTCACTTAGTGGGGTATGACCCCCTGACAACAGACGCATAGCTGACTACTATTACCACACATACACACATACACACGCACACAAACGCGAACACACACCACTTGGTCCTTACACTCTCCAATGCACTAACTGCTGTTTAGACTGCTGGCAATTAACTGTGTTATTTCAAGCTTTTTCTCTGGCTGTTGCACGCTGCGTATTACAATTGGTCCCCAGCAGCCAATTGAGAGCAACGGTAAGTAGGTGTCTCTGTTATCACAGCACAGTTTTAAATGGCCTTTGGAGGATTGCACAGTTCTGGGTAGAATTTAGTGCTGGTTAGCCAACATTCTTATTGTTTAGCTTTTGCCAACGCTGGTTGGTTCATGAAGGGTAAAACTCCTAAAAATTGCCCTTGAGTTGTCAAAACATCTACACTTGGCTGGTAACTGTGTAAATGAGGTGATTGTGATGTGGGTTTTTCATTTTTTACACCAACGCTTTGGTGTAGAATATTTGCTTTGGAACGTTCAGACCCAGGTTGACTTCCCTGTGAGGCAGAAAGGGCATCTCACATAAAAACTGAGTGAAATTATAGTGCAAGTTGCAATGGCTTGTTGTTTTAACCTCTCGCAAAATACTGGATAAATTCAATAGCCAATAAATAAATGTTTGGGTTGCTTGTATCAAGTATTTTCCCTATATATTCACTGACCAGCTGGATCTTAATTTGTGATGTTTTTGAATGGCTTTACTTAACATATCAACTTTATCTTGTAGCAAAATAGTACGATTAGACCGACATTATATGTTATATGACAGATACTTTATTAAAGTATATTTTAATTCAATTTTAAAACTGATAATTGTTTGCAATATCTCAAAATATTTTCTTCAATAACAGACCCAAATGTACAAATAAATGGAAAATCTATATTTTTCTGTAATTTATCAGGCTGCATACTGAAAATTGAAATATACCCATTGGCCCAATTTTCCTTCTAAATGGCCAACAAATATGCACACTTGAAAAACACAGGTGTTGTATTTACAAATCAATGAAACTGCTAAGAATTGTTCCCTGACTAGCCAAAATAGCAAAATCTCCTTAAAAGTATTGTGTATATTTTATTTTCTAACACACGCAAGTTCCCTTTATTGTAAACCATGTATATTACAGCATTCAACAGAGTTTTAAGTTGTTAAAAGGACTGTACTATACAATTCATTTTATTTTGATGTTTCATACTCCAACTCCAGCATGTTTTTTTTTATTTTTTTTTTACCTGCTTAGGTTAATAAAAAGAAAATCAAAGTTTAAAAAGCTTTTATTCATCTAAGCCAGAGGTGGGAAACTTCTATCACAGCAATATCAACATTAATGTCAGCATTTCGAATAACCAATCTTAGCATTAACAGGAAAGAACAAAGAGTTTTTATACTATTTTTGTTATTGTCTTGCTCGGTATGAGGCGTTTTGTGCATTTCTTTTGTCTTTTTGGGTATTTTTCCCGTAAAATGTATGTTTTTGGGAGTAATTTTTGTGTATTTCTGTTGTAATATTGCTTGTTTTCTGTAAGTTTATGAATTTCTTTGTATCATATTGTGTGTTTTTGTTGTCGTTTTGTTAATTTTTGTGGTTTTGAAGTATTTACTGTATTTTTCTTGTCTTTTACTGTATTTTCCAGCAATTTTGTAATTTTTTGTATTTTTAATGTATTCTTGCTTTTGTTTTGTGTATTTTCCTGTCATTTTGTACATTTACTTTGGGGGCCGCATAAAATCAGCACGTGGGCCACCATTGTTTCTTTCCATATTGGTGATAATCGTTTTGCGGCCTGTACATTTTTATTACTATTTCTATTGATATTAATACTATGTATGCATCTGAAGATGAAAAAAAACCCCATATATTCAGTGTTTTATACATTTATGGTTAAAACCTGTGAAAAATACTCTAACTTTATGTTCTATCTAGCTGTCATTGTATTTTCCAGTATCGTTTACCACATTGACACAAACAAAATTCTGATTTCTGTATAGTTGTTTTCTCATTTTATAGGTCAGTACAAACCATGATGCATTTATGGTAGAAGCCCAATTCATCCAGCAGATATGAATCTAACCGTTGCCTTGTTACTCAGGCCAGTGACAGGCAGACCTCTTAAATAAACACGGATGGTGACCAGAGCGAGGGAGCACCATCGCTCTTGACGACTGATGATCCACTCCGCTATCACTATGCGCTCGGAGGACTAAACAGTTTATTTCGTGTTTGCAGTCACTTCCTAAGAGTTGTTAGGCTGATGTACAGTTTGACAGAAACGGAGGGAAACCAGATCATTGGAGGAAGATTGTTTCCACCTGATAAGTTGGAATGGGTACATTAGGGAGAAAAATGGAGCAAACACTAAAACTGTGGGATTACTGTCGTACTCGGTTTACTTAGACTTATGTCACATGCAGAAAAAAATAATTTGTGTGAGAAAGTGGGCCCACCTACAGTATTAGTTTGTGAGTGAAAGGATTTACTTTGCTGTGCACAAACCCATAAACTGAACCAGGAGGAGAAGTGAGCATCGCCTGGTTTGCTTTTACTGCATGTTTACAGCATGGCAGCAAGTGATATCACATCCAGGTCCATTTAGGGGATGCTTTAAATCATAGCATTCTTTTGGGATCTGGCCAGTTATTATGAAAGTTTTGGTATATTTGTTATTTGTCTCTTTAGAATAATAATAATAAAAAAGTTTGACTCCACAATTGAGACTAGCTGGACAAGCAGCATCTTCATTTGCAGGTGAAGTGTTCAAATGGATTAATCTGTGGCTGTTAAATGGTGTTTTGAAAATAAAATGTCGTATTTTGAGATTTGCACAGTTTCACCACTTTATTTATACTTAATTGCATTGAGGGGTATGATTGAATATGTCAGACTTCTATCTACTCCTTTTTTGAACGTGTAAATGTTTTGGAAATTAACTTGTTTTGTGACATTTCTTTTTTTCTATATGTAATGTTTTGGTTTGTACATGTTCAAAAATAAATCAATCAAATCATTCTCTATTTTGCATACAAATATTTCAAAATAATTCACTGAGAAATGTTAAAAGTATCTTAGGACTGTTCAATCTTTTTACGACACATTATTTACTTACTGCATTTAATGGATAGCAAATGTTAACCCCGTCCCCCCTAAATCTTGCCATTGAGTTTCAGGAAATTTACATTTGACCTCCTTTATTCCACATTGTTATGACACACACTTATCGGTTGGATCCATTGTTTGAACATTTCCTAATGTGACCCTGACGCGGGAATGACAAGCTTTCCCAAGTGTGCAGGATCTAAAGGATTACCATTGTTTACATGTAGTAGCATGTTGTGTACCTCCTCTGTTAATGACTGAAATTAATAACCCGCTGACGCCTGCAGGACAGCTCTGTTTACGCCGGGCCAGAGACATGACGTGTCTCTGGCCTCGAGTCGTAGTAAAAGTGTCTGCCCCCTTGCACAAAAAGGTTTGTGTTTACATGTCACTTATGGCGGTGATTATATTTGTTATCGTCTGATATAATTCATTTTTAGATGTGTCTTTTATGGCCTTTTGCTTTTTTTGGGGGAGTCATTGTTCTATTACAGAAATACAAGTATGCAATGTATTTGACTTCTCTTTTTTCTGCTTATCTGTACTCCTTCCCTTCTAACAACCTCACACACAAACACGCTGTAAGAGGCATTGGAAGAGAACAACAATCCTTCACATCTATGATAAAAAACTTATACAAAGACTAAAACTCGGGGGGATGAGAGAAATGCGACACCGTACAGTATTCTGGCTTCCTCTGACTAATATAGACTCCTATATACCAGATACCGGGTGTGGCCCCCTTTCTGCACAAAGCCAGAAATAAAGGACAAAGCTATTACTTTCAGCAACAGGACCCCCAGGTGACCTTCCACATAGACCCCTGTATGACCCCTCGGTCAGGAAGCAGAGAAGCAAAGCCCCCAGTATCACTGCACAGGAGTCTAACAACACATCTTTACAATTGTGGAAAAGGAAGACATTGGCTGTGTTTGAAATGGCATACTCTGTACTACAAACTAAATTAGTATATACTGTCTACTATATACTATAAGTATGGTTTGGAGAATTAGGATGATGACCATTCTTACTGAAATATACTTCCTAGTTTCCCAAGATGCATTTCGAACCTACAACGACAAAAACCAGAAGCACCCTTTATTTACCACCTTTAAAAGTTCTGGAAGTATTTTAAGCGAGAAAGTAACCAAGTAGAATATCAACATCTAGTCATTTGATCCATAAAACTTGCGGAAACTCACGTTATGCCGATTTTTCGGAGACTTTTGGAGACCTGCCGCCATTATGCTACTAACAAAACTTCCGGTTAACTTCCAAACAAGAGCCCCATTTACAAAAGTGTTAAAAATAACTAGAAGAAGATGCTTTTGTTTTGAAAAGGGGGATGTTTGATTTTTAACTTGAAGCTGCTGCAGGACGATTTTACATTCCGCTTGCAATGCATCATCGGGCAGTTGAGTATGACTAGGCAAGGCAAGCGAAATATATTTGTGTAGTGCATTTCATACACAAGGCAACTCAATGTGCTTTACATGATCAAAATGTGCAGCAGAAAACGTTCAACAGCTTAAAAATCGATAAGAACATTAACATAAGTGTGCCCACTTCGCATACTTCAATATTGTCTCGATATAGTATACATACGGGTATTTCCTGAGTATCTAATGTGAACACCCTACATACTCATTTTGACGTCAGACTTAGTATGAGTAGTACGGTAGTATGCAATTTCGAACAAAACCATTGCATTCTAAGCTCATAGTAAATCACCTTGTCTGTGATCTTCCTATAATTCAGGCCCTGGTGCCAACCTTAAAAATCTGGTACTATCATAAGTCAAAGTGTTTTCTTTATTTATATTCTCACTGTGAGTGTAGCCTCAAGTCTTTGGTCATTCATGCATTGTCTTCTGATCATCACTGCACAGCTGGGCTGGATTTTTTGTTTCAGGTCAGTTTGGAGTTCATGGCTTCAGGGTGCAGCTCTACTAGGCTTACATTGAGAAATGTGTCGCATCTAGCTTTGATACCAGCTGAGAATGGAGGCTTGGAGCTACAGAATTGCCCTACTAAAACATTTGCATTTGAATTCAAAGAGTTTCATCAAAGTTCACAGTACATGCATGTTTCACACTCGAAAGTTGATACGTGCAAATACCTTAATACCGTAATTGTTGCTCTTTTAAAGAAATGCATTTCAATAACTTTCACAGGTAGAGGAAAGTTTCCCTCCCTAAAAGTGTTTAATATTTATGGGACAAAATTACCTAGCTTCATCTAAATTAATCTTCAATTAATGTCTGTATTCCTTGATTCACAGCTGTGCATTTCTTACATTCCTGCACTAGTTCCCAACCTTTTTTGGGTCGTTACCCCATTTTAGTATGATGCATTTTTGTTTACCCCAGATGCTTTTTTTCCTTCTACAATTAGCTTTTGATAATGCTTTTTGTTGCCAGAATTAGGACACAAAGTGACAAGATGTACCAGATCAGATATTTTATTTTACTAGATTTATATTTGTGAAAGTATGGAATAAAGTTGTTCAGGATTGTGTGTGGTGTTATAATTTAAAAAGAATAATAGGAATCAAAACATTTTAAAAATACATTTTCAATCAGTATTTATCATCAATTACTAGACATTCCAAGGGACCCCATGTGAATTCAAGGCGACCCCAAGGCTGAAAAACACTGCATTACCGTATATTATTCTGATCAATTCTAAAAAAATCTGATAATAAAATAAATAAATAATTCTGCTGAAATCTTTTCCAGACAAAAATGCATGTTTTTCATGAATATAACTGTTGTAATTATTGGCATTCCGCCTCAGCAAGTCCAATTTATTAGTGCAGAGATGTTTTTTTTGTACATCACATTTTTATGTATTTTTTAAATCTACAGTCGACCTGGAGCACATGAGGACAGTGAAAGCTGACAAACACCAGCGCTTCTGCCAAGAGAATGGCCTCATCAGCCAGTTCGTTTCAGCCAAAACAGGGGATTCAGTAAGTGGAGACTTAACTGGATAAGTCATTATAAAATATGGATGATATCTAGCACTGTCCATTTTCATCTTTTTTGTCTTTTTCTTCTCTCCCTAAGGTGTATCTGTGTTTTCAAAGAGTAGCAGCAGAAATTCTTGGTGTGAAGTTAAACAAAGCAGAAATGGAGCAGTCCCAGGTGAGCAATAACATCTTCACTGTTATTCTCTCAGGTTTCATCCAAACAGCCTATCGGGTCTCACTTTACAGGGATTTAAAAAAATAATAAAATAAATTTTACGATGTCTTCTACACAAAATCTCATACATTACTGACTTAAAACATGGCTTAGAAATAAGTTGGTACAGGGTAAGAAGTAGCTTGTGTTTTGGTTTCTTCTTTCTCAGGGTTTTGTGCCGTGGTGGTATGCCTGAACTTTGTGCAGGTCAGTGGGAGTGTGTAAGGTCAATGCAGGTCACCACGCACTGTAAAGGCTTCTTGTTGTGTAAACACAAGTTTGTTACGTCTGCCTCCTGTGGTGGTATACCTGCCACTGACACTGCCCATCTGTAAATAGATGCACATTGGCCACATTAATGCGTGAAGTCAGAGGTCAAAGGTAGGCGGGTGTGCGCATAAGGGTGACGAGGTTACTCTGCGGCTTTCTGATTTATTTGGTTTATCTCCCCACTGTTGTGGGATAGAACAGGATTTCTGCTTGCCAGCCCAGTCCAAGGTGCCCAGTAGTGGCAGCTGTGGGATTTACAAGGTCACCTCCTCCAGAGGCATTAATCCTGGTTTGATATGACCCGCTGGAGCCACACTGGCTGGGCAGTGGTGGAAGAGACGGGAAGCTACAGGGAGGTCAGGACCCTCTGAGAAGGCAGCGCATCTAGGGGAAGGACTCGCCAAATTCTCAAGCTCCTCTCCCATAACTACCAGTGCATGGGACGAGCTGATAATGGTCACTCGCTAATGGAGCTGTCCATCTTTGTTGTTCTTCCACTCCTCCACTGATATACCTGTCAGTAACACAAAGTGCTTTAATCCTGGCTAATTAAGCTGCGTTAAAGGTTACATCCAGTTTGCACTTCAG
This sequence comes from Gouania willdenowi, assembly GCF_900634775.1. Lineage (NCBI taxonomy): Eukaryota > Metazoa > Chordata > Actinopteri > Blenniiformes > Gobiesocidae > Gouania > Gouania willdenowi. The sequence goes on along the minus strand of NC_041053.1, from coordinate 33,245,410 downwards.
TGTTTGCACTTTGATAGCTTTAGGAGAGGTGGTGAAACAAAGCCAAACATAACACCTGAGATAAACACTCAAACGAACAAGTTTACTATGTAGAGCACTAACAGTCAAGTTATGTAAACATATGTCTGTTTTCATTTGTCTGTGCTTCTTAAATATGTCTTCTGCAGCCATCCCAATATGTAAAGTAAAGGAACACCAAAGGCAATCCCAGAAATAACAAAAACCCTCAACTTAATATTAAAATCAATATTGATTAATCTGAAAAGGTAGTCTCTCAACTACTTCTCAGACCCATTTCATTCTTTTTCATTCACAGGGATTTGACATTACAGAGAATTACACACATATTTTCTGAAACCTTGAGTACCTCAATATTATAAAGATAATCCAATGCAAATTATGATGACTTCTCAGTTCAAGTAACCTAATGAGAGAACCTGTAACCAGCACAATATATTGCTGGTTACAGCAATAATTTGAAATGTTTTCAGTCTTGAAAAGTCATGGAATAATTTAACTGCTTTGGAAAAGTTTTTGAAATACAGTTTATTTAATTTTAATGTTTAAAATCCAACCTTTGCTATTGCTATGGGTTGTTAAGTCCCTTAACACCTTGTGTTGTACATCGCTTTTAATAAATGTCTGCAAATTTAAATTGTAATCATATACTCTTATAATTAAACATGGTTCCACTTAGTTGTTGTTTAATGTTACATTCAATAGCTGATGCATTGTTATTTAAAAAATATTGCAAAATGTGTGTCAAAGGCAATTGCATTTTTGTACAATGCTATATGATACATAGGTTATGGACACAACTTGCATTCCCTGTACCACGTGGTCTTGAATAGATCTTAGCTTTTCAAAACTAAGTTATGGAAATTTGGTAAAATATTTTGGAAAAGTTTTGAAATGTCATTGTGAAAAAAGTGTGGGAACCCTGTATACGGCATTTTGTAGATCTGCTGTTTGTTGTCATATGGTGAATTGACCCACCATATGCTGACAATGCTTGGATAAAATGTGTTAAAATAATAGTTAAAATGGCTAAAAGCTTGTATTGAGCTGCAGGCATCAGGCTTTGTTGCAAGATAGCAGAATTTATGCCTGAAATTCTTTAAAAAATATGTAAAATATTTTTTTTCTTCCAATTTAAAAAAAATCTACTTTCACATCTTTTCCTGTACGTCTTCTAAAATGTATGTATCTTACATCATGAAAAGGTGTCTTTTCATAGATAATCATCAGGCATTCAGCAGATCATGGCTCTGGGTTTAGCAAACCCTGATTATCAACTGTCAGGTTTAGAGAGTTGAACATGAGGGTCACAACCTCCAACAGTATTATATCTGCCTGGCAGCTCTCTGCGTATGCTGGATCAGATAGCAGGTTCCACGGATCACTCACACACTCCGACACTAGGACTCGGCAGCTCATTAATCAGGCAGTCAACCATGTGGTCTGTTCAGACAAAGCAAAGTGTGGTCTGACTCACTCTCATGCCACACTATCCAGTGTATGCTGTTTTAAACATGCGCTCCGATGGAGTATGATTGCTTGTGTCAGCAATCGTTGACTTTATTTACAAATTACATACAACATTACTGTTAAAAGGCTCAGGAAAATAATTGGAAAAAACCCAGATGGGACAATACAGATCCAGTCTGATTTATTTACAGTGTTGAATTAAATCACTGACATATTTCTGGCCTTGTGGAACATTATTATTATTACATTATTGTAGTTTAATGCATTAATTTCTAACAATGCTAATAAAAATGTACACATTTGAGTGTTATTATTTATCAAAAAAAAAAAAAAAACATATTTAATTCAATGTTTAGTGTTCTCTGCCATGAACACATTTTTCCTGCATTTCTGTGTATTTTCTTTTCATTTATTTATATATTTTCAAGTCTTAGACAGTTTTTCGGATAACATTAAGCCAGGGTTTTTCCTGCCTTGGGGTCGTGACCCCATTTGGGGTTGCCTGAAACGTCTAGTAATAATAAAATCAAATAAATGACTGAATAAAACTGTATTCTTAATTTTTTCAATTGTATTTATTTTTTTATTGATCTATTTTGAACAATTAAAAAGACAAGACATAATATGACAGACATAGACAGAGTAAAAGAAGAGTCAGAAAGCACAAATATCATAAATATTTATTATTCTTTTTCAAATTGAAACACCACACACAATCGCAAGCAACTGTATTTTATACTTTCACTTTCTCAAATATTAATCCTTTCATCCATCCGTCCATCTTGGGGCAGGATCTCATACCCAACCCAGAGAAGGCACTCCACCTTTTTCCGGTCAAGAACCATGGACTCGGATTTAGAGGTGCTTCACACTTGGCTGTGAACCGATCTAGTGAGAGTGGAAGCTCATGGCTTGATAAAGCCAACAGGACCACATCATCTGCAAAAAACAGTGATGCAATCATGAGGCCCCCAAACCGTACCCCCTCAACGCCCTGGCTGCCCCTAGAAATTCTGTCCATAAAAGTTGTGAACAGAATCCGTGACAAAGAGCAGCCCTGGCAGAGTCCAACCTTCACTGGAAACGAGTTCGACTTACTGCCGGCAATGCTGACCAAGTTCTGACTCTGGTTGTAAGGGGAACAAACAGACCTTATCAGGGGGTCCAATACCTCATACTCCCGGAGGACCCCTTAAAGGATTCCCCGAGTGAAACGGTCGAATGCCCTCTCCAAGTCCACTAAACACATGTGGACTGGTTGGGCAAACACCCATGCACCCTCAAGGACCCTTTTGAGGATGTAGAGCTGGTCCACAGTTCCACGACCAGGACGAAAACCGCATTGCTTCTCCTGGATGTGAGGTTCGACCATCCGGCGGACCCTCCTCTCTAGTACCCGCAAATAGACCTTACCGGGGAGGCTGAGGAGTATCCCTCTATAGTTGGAACACACCCTCCGATCCCCCTTCTTAAAAAGGGGGACCACCACCCTGGTCTGCCAATCTAGAGGCACTGCCCCCAATGTCTATGCAATGCTGCAGAGCCGTGTCATCTATAACAGCGCCACAACATCCAGGGCCTTTAGGAACTCCGGGCGTATCTCATCCACCGAGGAGCTTTTTAACCACCTCGGCAACCTCAGCCCCAGAGATAGGAGAATCCACTCCTGGGTCCTCAGGCTCTGCTTCCTCATCGGAAGGCGTGTCGGTGGCATTGAGGAGGTCTTCGAAGTATTCCTTCCACCGATCCACAATGTCTTGAGTTATGGTCAGCAGTGCACCATCCGCACCATACACATTGTTGACAGTGAACCGCTCCCCCTCCTGAGACGTTGGATTGTGGTCCAGAACCTCTTCAAAGCCATCCGGAAGTTGTTTTCCATGGCTTCACCAAACTCCTCCCATGTCCGAGTTTTTGCCTCTGCTACCGCCGTGGCTGCACTCTGATTGGCCCGTCGGTACCTGTCTGCTGCCTCCGGAGTCCCACAGGCCAAAAAGGCCAGATAGGACTCCTTCTTCAGCTTGATGGCATCCCTCACCCTCGGTGTCCACCAATAGGTTAGGGTGTTGCCGCCACAGCACACAGAACATGGCCCACTCGGACCCAATGTTCCCTGCCTCCCCCGAGACATGGTTGAAGCTTTTCGGAGACTCTGCCAGACTCTCACAAAACGTTTGGGTCTGCCAGGCCTAACTCGCATCTTCCCCCGCCATCGGAGCCAACTCACCACCAGGTGGTGTTTGGTTGACAGCTCCGCCCCTCTCTTCACCCGAGTGTCCAAGACACGCAGCTGCAAGTCCGACGACATGACTACGAAGTAGATCATCGAACTGCGGCCTAAGGTGTCCTGGTGCTAAGTGCATATATGGACAATCTTATGCCTAAATATGATGTTTGTTATGGACAATCTGTGACGAGCACAGAACCCATTAGCAAAGTACCGCTTGGGTTTCGATCAGGGGCGGCGTTCCTTCCAATCACGCCCTTCCAGGTCCCACTGTCATTGCCAACGTGATTGTTTAAGTCTCCCAGCAGAACTAGAGAATCCCCAGAAGGAGCACTCTCCAGTACTCCCTCTAAGGAATCCAAGAAGGGTGGATACTCTGAGCTGCTTTTTGGCACATTGGCACAAAGAACAGTCAGAATCTGTACCCCCACCCGAAGGCGGAGGGAGGCTACCTTCTCGTCTACCGGAGTAAACTCCAACGTACAGGCACTGAGTCAGGGGGCAAGAAGTATTCCCACCCCAGCCCGGCACCTCTCACCATTGGCAACTCCAGAGTGGAAGAGAGTCCAACCCCTCTCGAGAAGACTGGTTCCAAAGCCCTCGCTATGTGTCGATTCAAGGCTGACTATATCTAGTCGTAACTTCTCAACCTCGCACACAAGCTTGGGCTCCTTCCCCGACAGTGAGGTGACCTTCCATGCCCCTAAAGCCAGCTTCTGTAGCTGGGGATGGGATTGCCAAGGCTCCCGCCTTGGATTACTGCCCGATCCACAAAGCACCGGCCCCATGTGATCCCTCCTGCTGGTGATGAGCCTACGGGAGGGTGGGCCACGTCATCTTTTCCAGGGCGGGGCCCCACTAGCGCCAATCCGGGCAACGTAAACTTCCTTTGTTGTTTCTTCATCACATGTGGCTTTCAAACCTTACTGGGGACATTAAGCCCCCGACAACATAGCTCCCACAATCATTTGGGTACTCAAACCCCTCCACCAGGTTAAGGTGGCGGTTCATGGAGGAGATTTTAACTAGTTTAATCTAGTTCAAATAAAATGCAGTATAAAAATATTTGAGCTGGCACATGGTTACTTTGTACATTTGTAACACAGTATAACAAATATGATAAAAAAAAAAAACTAGCTTTAGAGAAAAAAAAGTCTCTGGGGTCACCAGAAATTTGTGATATAAAAATGTGTCACAACCTGAAAAAGGTTGGGAACCACTGCATTAAGCCCAATAACAGTTGTATTGAGTTTTTTTTTTTTTAGTTTTATATGAACCAAATACTTTTTAGAAGTCAATATTATCTTACAATCATTTGTTTTACCTTTTTTGAAAGGGTTTCCACTTTGTTGTTTTAGGTTTGTTTGAAATAAAAGCTCTTTGGGTTCAAGGTTAATTGCAGGCTGATCTGTTTGCATTAGCTGTTTTTTTTAACGTTGAAACCCATTTAGTCACCAAAGTAAATTTTTCATCTGCTGTCTTTTCTTTTCTTGTCTTGTTTGCAGTTTCCATTTTCTCACCCGTGTCATGCTCTCTCGTGTCATCGTCCTTGTCCTTGTGCTGACTCTGTGTTTGTCTTTTTTCTTTATTTTTCTCCATCTTGCATGCCTCTTCTTCTTCTTCTTCTTCTTGTGGCACACTGAATCTACTCAGAGGATTGTGAAGGCTGAGCTGGTGAACTACCCACAGAACGAAGTCCAGATTAGACATGAAAACAACAGCCAGCAGAGCAAAATATGCTCAGTTCAATAGCTGGAAGTATGTATCTGCATTTACATCAATGTCACATTGTAGTCAGTTATTTGGCATTAGATAAAAAAGAGCCAAATTAAGCTAAGTTAGCCTAAGAACTCCTTCTTGGTTGTGTTGCCATGTGCGTTGAGAACGATTCTGAGAGATGTGTGTTTTAGTCTGTGTGATGTAATGATAGAAACATACATGGTAGTAATAAACCAGACTCCAGTTTGACCTTCAGCTCCTACTTCATGAGTTCAGGGCACGACCCCTAAAGCCCCTGAACGAAATATTATAGACACTGTCAGAGATAAGTTAGATGACCTTTTGAACTTTGTAGTCTTGTATAATCACTGGTGACTTTATTAGGCACAGTATTCCACCTTTTCCCTTTAGAATTGACTGAATTCCTCACGATGTAAATCAGGGTTGGGGTCAATTATAATTGTAATCGCGTAATTGATAATTAATTACGATGTAATTATGATGTAATTATAATTGTGATCAAAATTGACCCATGTCTTGAATAGAGATGCTAACATAAGAGAAAGGATATAATTCATGGGGTTATTTATTTCAGGCTTGGTAATTGTGATTAATTGTAATTGAGAACATAAGTGTAACTGACTTTCAGGGGAAAAATAATTGTGATTTTAATTGTAATTGGAAAAAAAGCCAGTCACTGTAATCATAATTGAGTTGTAATTGAACATAAATAATTGAAGACGCAATTGTAATGGAAAAAAATCAATTGACCCCAACCCTGATCTATATTGAGCAAGCTTCTGTAAACCTTCTCCATTATATAAAATAGAAGCTTTATTGTCATTGCAAGGAGTACAATAACATTTTGTTTCTGGCAACGTCTCTTGTAGCTACAATATTGAGTTTGTTTAGACGCGATAGTCACATCATTGCTGCATATATTCACCCTCCTCGGGAACAAGAGTAGTTACGTAATAAATTTGCAGCTGAGCCTCTTTAGTAACTTAACAAGCAAGCTCACATACTTATTACTCAGCAAAAGTTATTTTCTGCTTTTATAGTTTTATACTTATGACACAGGTTGGCCCTGAATAACCTGTCAGATATGTCAAAAATATGTCTAATTGAACTGAAGTTATGGTAAGATTGAAATTCGCAATGTGGATGGAGGCCATCTTGGATCTTGCTCTTAGCGCAATTTATGGTATTTTAAGATATGTTATTGAATTCCTTGACGCTGAAAACCTACACTCCCAGTCAAAAGTTTTAGAAAACCACACTTTTTCTATTGTCATTGCACTCTGAAACGAAAGCATAGAACAAATAAGCAATTTGAGTTGAAAAGGAAATCATGGAATCAATTTATAGACCAAAATGTATTCTAAACTTCTGACTCATCAAAGTACAGTGTGTTCCAACACTGCTTTTATGCAGACAGAGGGGGTTGTAAGTAACCAAGAAAAGTTGGAACACCTGTAGGAATTAGTAGCACCAGCTTTCAAGGCTGATTCAACCTTCATTGCTGTAGAACAGCTTTAAATTGTTAACCCACTTCATATTTCCTGAAAGAGGCCTATTTGTATATACATTATTTTTCACTTTTGTATAACCTAACCATCTTTTTTATTTATTTTTTTTATTTTTATTACCTCTGGCTGTTCAGTGCTTACCCTTGTCCCATTTCAAGCTATTCACGACTTGACTTGCAATAAAAAACTGGAAAAATTAGGGCCTTCTAAAACTTTTGACCGGTAGTGTATAATTCACCACTGAGATCATGCTTCTATGTCAAATGGAACCAAAGTTATGAAAAAATATCCAAATTGGTCATATGGGCGGCGGCCATCTCGGATTTCTTGATTTTCAGTGGATCTTATTAAAAATTGATTCAGCATACACGAAAACCCCTATGTACACATTTTCATGCTTTCTTCCAGAAGTGAACATCAGCCTAATATTGCTACATATCTGCTGGGCTAGAAAGTTTGTGAAGGGGAAAAAGGGAGCTAATTAAAAATTTTACTTCCATTTTTCCACTTCCTGTATTTGATTTGTCTGATCTCTGACATTTTTCAGCGAGTGGTGAAGGCAGACATCGTGAACTACAGTCAGGACACTGTAGCCAGGACGGTCAACCCGACTCGCAGCTCTATGTGCGTTGTTCAGTGATTTCCTTCACTAAACACACACACACACACACACACACACACACACACACACACACACACACACACACACACACACACACGCACACACACACACACACACACACACACACACACACACACACACACACACACACACACACACACACACACACACAATGTTTTTAGATATCTCTGTATAGCCTTATTCAACCTGAGAAGTATTTGTAAAATGACTGGCATGGTAAGAATGTAACAAACAAACAAAAAAAAAAGAGTGAAATGATGTAAATCATGTACTTGTATAATACAAAGCCAATCTGCTTCATGTCAAAGCACCTAATGGAAGAGTTATTTTAACACATAATGGCTTAGTTTGATTATATAGATACCGTACAATGTCTTTGACATGGGTATAATGTATGTTCAAAGCAAGGGTTAGTTGTATACAGAGGTGTTGTGCTTTTTGTGTTTCAAAATGAAATTGTTGCTTTGAAAAAAAAAAAATCACAATTAAAAAGTTATGTTTTTGTAAGGGTCTAAATGTTTTTATTGATTCCGTGTTTTTTTTTCCCCGTGGTTTCCTTCTGTTCCATGGAAGATACGCTGCTCCTCATTTAGATTAGATGTTGGTTCAGGACCAAACGTTTTCTAATTTTTTTATGGTTCTCACAACAGCTGATGAAGCCATGTCACTGTACGCAATGACATTTTATTATTTTGTCTCTTGGTAAGAAAATTAAGAGAGACAATAAGAGGGGAAGATGTAATGAAAGGTCAGGTACAACCAATATACGAGAACCCTGACGTATATACTTCAACCCAGTTATCGTTGTGATGAGTTTGCAACTAAAAGTGGGACGATATATTGTGCGACGCAATATTAAAAAGGTGCAAGATGTATTTTTGAGGGTACGCGAGGTATACACCCCAGGTTGTTACGTTATGTCTTTATTTTCCTTGTTTCTATTGAATTGAATAGGTCATACCCAGAGTAAGTATATAAGTGTGTTCAGAGATAAAGTCAAATAAATACGTTTTTTTTGTAATTTTTCCTTTCTTATTGCAAGCCGATTATCGTCTGTCGTATTGTATCGTGAAGTCAGTTTATCGTCCCACCTCTAAATACATTATGATGTAGAGCATTTATATCATTTAGAGCCAGAAGTAAATCATTTGCTAAAAACCTATTTATTCAGTCTGGCTTTTTTTTTTTTTTTTTTTTACATTTTACGGGTTCTTAATTTGTAATTTTTTAATGCTAATTTTAATGTTTTGTAGTTCTAAAAAAAGTTCCATTTTCTTGCGGACTCTTCCTTATTTTATCGTCTTTTTAATTATTATTTTTTTTTAAATCAAATTACTTCTGTGTGCATTAGTATTTAAACCTTTTTATAATTTTTTAACTTCTGTCAATCACATTGAGAGGACTTTGTTGTAATTTGCGCTATACAAATAAAGTAGAATTGAATTAGCAAATTTCTGTGAACCATTTGAATCTACAATTGAATTTGTAAGAAAGGTGCGATATAAATAAAGTTTGATTGGTTGATTTCCAGAGTGCTATGTTTAAACTTTATTACATTTATCTACTAAATGTTATTTCTTCCTTCATTAATTTTAAAGATGGTGGATTAACATAGAGCTAATACCATAGAGCCACATACAACCAAATCAATACCTTTAAAACTGTATCCTCATATTTGCCTTTGATAAAGTCAAATATTATGCAGATCACTACAAGGCAACACTTTTGGTCAGATTTCCACAAATTTAACATAGCAGGATGTAAGATTCCAGTTAAAAAAAACAGGTTATGTATGGGGTCTGAAGTTGGAGAGTCATTAAAAATGTGCTATCAGTTGAAAATAAAGACCTAACAATGTTGATACATGGGACTGGTCAACTTTTCTCAATACCAAACTAAAATAGGCTTTCGTAGACTCACACTGTTTTTTTGGATAAGTGGGTAAATAAGTTGTTAGATTGAATTATTGGCTTTGGGGAAATCACATACATTTACAGAACACACATACTTGCCTATATAAAGGGTTAATATAGTCCATGGGGTTTTTCTTACACACTTACAATCTAGTAATAGGAAATATTTGGTCGATGCGGTCTGTTGGTTTTTGTCTTATATTGTTTGGTTTTTATAACTTAATTTAACATCACTAGTTTGAGACACATTCTGTATTTTATTTAAAAAAAAATAGTAAAAATGGTTCATATGGCAGAAACTCTCAATTAGACGCTAATGTTGGTTTAAGGAGTATAGGTTTACTTCCTTTTTGCAGACCTGAATATGAGCAGACTTTGTCATTATCCAACCTTTGTGAACATATGACCACGTTTTGGGCCTCGGTGTCACTGCAATTTTTCATGCTATGCTGCAAACACAAACCATAGGCCAGGATATACACACACAATTGGTAGATGATGTGAACCAAACTGTTACAGATTATAGATTCATGTGTTGAAATTTAAGCATAAGGATTGAAACCTGATCCAACCGGAGATCCCCTTCTGTACAGACCGGTTAAGTCTCTGATATCTAATGAGCCCAGCTAGTCTTTGTTCTGTAAATCTTCACTGAAATGCCTTGTAAATCCCCCCTCGACAGATGACACAAACAGCTTTATTAATGCTTGTAAGCTGTATTAATTAATCACTTAACTGGTGAGGCCTTTTGTTGCTGTCACAAAACTGTAAGAGGCTTCTGGTTTTGGGTTTATACATCTTTTTTTTTTATTGTCACTGAAACCGCTGAGGGATTAGAAGCATTGAAATCACCTGAGACAGGAACACAAAGAAGGGCCGTGTCTTGCCTTCATGGACAGATACCGCCTGCGCTTCCTTTTCCCAGGTGCTGCTAAAGTTGTGTTGCAGAGAGAGAAGTCTTAAAGGCGAGTGAGGTGACCCAGCTGGGGTCATTCCAGCACACGTGCATTGTTTTGCTTGAGTGGACGTCTTAGGGATTGTCTCTGGGTGAATTTTTGTCAGGAGCTGTCACCGACGCTGACAGTCGAGTCTTGCCCTTGGCTTTCACTGCTGTTTAGACAGGTGTTTTTGCAAAGAAAACAACCGCAGCCCATTTTCCAGCTTCACACAGCAGCGTGCCAACCCCCCACCCCCCTCTCTTGGTCTGAAGGAAAGAATATGACGGTGTGGATAATGCCTGAGTAGGGCGAGGCCTTTGACAGATCTGTTAAAGTCATGGGCTATTTGTGTCCAAATGAGTTAGTCTACCTGTTTGTTTATTTCTTCATCAAGGTAAGAGAATGCATAAATATATCACTGAGAATAAAATTGACGTGCACTTGATGGTTGAATTTTGTAAAGTTATACCTAACCCATTAAAAAGTAAACACAGCAAAAAAAGATTTGAAGTGGATATATAAAATTTCATATTGTGAGCTAAAAACATGATTTAAATAAACATTTCAATTTCAATAAACAGTTAAACTCAGACTGTAAAAGGCAGCATTTTGTAAACAGAATATATAGTTTGTAGGTATGACGACTCTATTTGTTGCTAAATAATAATAATAATAATAATAATAATAATAATAATAATAATAATAAAATACCACATGCTTCTCCAGAAATTGGAAAAACATGTGACAACTCACAGCTCATCAGCAAAGTTTATTCAACATCTATTAACCCATAGTGTCTCACTAGTGCCTCATTCTCATTACTGGGCTTAGACGAGTACAAACATTTACATCACAAAATTAAAATAAGACATGATTTTTTACTTCTTATGAAAAGCGTATTTTACTCCTGATATTTGTTACACCAGTAAAGTCAAACGAGACCATTTTAGAATAATTATATTTTGCAAAATGTACTTTGTACATTCAGAAGAGATGCTAAAGTAGACATCTGTTATGGAAACAGGCCAATGAGGCATGTGTGGATGTAATGAATAATGAGGGTAAAATGACCAGAGAAAATGTGTAATAGCAGACAATGGTAGCTCATATTGTCAGTTTTTTTTAAGCTAATTTATTCGTTTATTTGTTCATTGGATCTCCATTAGCTTCCCACCATGGTGCCTGCTAATCTATAGGGTCCATACAACAAAACAAACAACAAAAAAAAAATCAAGATTCTAGTACATAAAGAAATAAATACATGATATAGACATTAACAATGATAAGAAAAAATATTATAAAGCATTTTTAAATATGCGTAAAGTTGACAGGTTTTTCAGGTCCCTAGGTAATTTGTTCCATAAGTGAAAAGCTCTAAAAAAGATAGTATTTGTAAATTGGTATTATGACGATTGGTGACTAAGAAGAGTTGTTTGATTTTATTTATATCTTTTGCTTTTCTAAATGTGATTCTCAAATCTAAAAGTCTGATATAAATAAAAGTCTTGAGAGATTTTTAAAACCTCCCCAGACTTAAAGTTTACCTCTGAGCGGTCGTTTGATTGTTTCTCATTCCTCTTCTATCGTGAACTCAATGGAGAGTCTTATAGAGCTGGTAACAGGGCCATAGTTGTGGGTTGTCCTCTTTTATTTCTTTGTGGGCAGCACACACGGCCAACACCCACTCACCCTTATCCGTTTTTCCACCTGATCAAAGTGCCAGACCCACATCATGCACTAAGGGAGTGGGGCAGCACTGAGCCAACCCCTCTGATGATGAGCTCCAGTCCTCTTCCTTGGTCAGTTTCTGCTACAGATGCATCAGAGCAGCCTGCAGCATCTGGAGTGACAGGCGAGGTGAGGCACCCATTCATTCTGAGGCTACTGAGGGGAAGCAGCTTTTATCCTCCGTGGGTGTCGCAGTGTTTATGTGTGTCGGTAGATTGTGACCCCAGCACTGTGTTTATGCAGACAAGCCGGACAGTTGTGCACACGATTCACTCTAAAGGCAAAGGATGTGGCCATTCATAGGGGTCGTATTTATAGTCTCTGGGCTGGTGAAGGGGAAACATGCCAATAAAAGCAAGGCCACTGGAGGCGTTTCTCTCTGCACAGGCCACGGATGAGTGCACTTTCCAGTGGGCTGTAATGAGCAGCACTTAAAACTCCACTACTACTGTAATAAGTTTTCAATGCAGACGAGTAACAAAGCTTCAGCTGGGATGCAATGTTAGGGTTCTCACCAAGAATTTTTCACAGCGTAGGGGGATCTCAAGGTGCCCTCTCACGGCCACATTTTTTAAGTAAAACTGAAGTTTTTTTTAATTCTTTTATCTTTGTTAATGCCTTACTTTAAAGCCAAAAGTGATTTGTTGAATTGGTAAAGAGTCATGATTAATGGAGTTGAAGGGATCAGCAACTCTATCACAGCGGGGGGCCACAAAAATGTGATTGTATCTGATCTGAGGGCCACATTATCAACAGTCATGTCAGCATTTAGAATAATGACCGATCTGTGCATTAATAAAAGGGGGGAAAAAGTCAGTCATTTTGTGTGTTTTTGAAACCATAATGTGTTTTCGTTGTGTTTATGTTGTAATTATGTGTATTTTTCTGTAATTTTGTTGACAGTTTGTGTATCTTTGTAACTATCCTGTAATGTGTTTTTGTAGTTATTTAGTTTTCTTAAGTGACTGCTGTGTCTGTCTCTGTCATTTTGTGTTTAATGACTCATTTTGTGTATTTTTTGAATTTTTTGTGTACTTTGTGCATTTTGCTGTCGATTTGTGTGTTTGGAGAGTTATTTTGTGTATTATGTCGGGCTTTATATTCCTTCCAACTTCTTAAAATACAATTTTTAGTGACTTGTTCCTGAGGGCGGCACAAAGTTGCCCAAGTCTGGTATACTGTAGGTCCTCCACAAATAAAAAGTCAGAGATACTGTATAGACAAGAAAATGAATTTTATTCAAAAGACTGATTCAATTATGAAGTTAATTACAACAGCGACAAATTATTTCAATGACAGTTACATTTATGTCATAATTGTAATTAATGATCAATTACACAATTCCAATGATAGTTGACCCCAACCCTGGCTCACATCATAACAAAACACCAGACATGCAGATGATTAATGAACTCAGCCTTTTCAGAGCTGATAACAGACGCTCTCTGATTTGTATAGATCGTGTGTTTGATGAAGGATGTGCTCTGTTAGAAATGAACTGAATGACTGTCATGTAAAAAAAAAAAAAAACATTAATGATCTAATGTCGGAGTACTTACCCTCCTCTCGTTTCCTGAATCCAAGCTGTGCCACCTTTAAACAAAGGGATGGCCACTGGGTGGGGCCAGTGTTGAGTGTCATTCACTGTATTTGAGGTTAGATAAATAGACATAAAAGAAGATTAATATTAAGCACAGAGGAACTATGAGGAGGGGAGGCGGATTACAAGCTCATTACTCAACTCTTCCTCTTTTATTGTCTTCTGCTTTTGTGATTCTTCTCTCATTGTTCACCCAGAATGCTTTGGATACTAAACCTGATCCAGCAACCATTCAGAATTTGCAAGTGATATTCATCACAGGCCAAAGAGAACAGCATTTATCTCAAGATGACACTTTGAGTCTTTTCAAAAGACTACTTAAGAGATACTGGAGCACTTTGAGTCTGTGGATAGTGGGAATTTAGTTTTGTGAATGATCTTAAAGTCATAAACATGAAAAAAGAAAGAGGTTTTTATCCATCTAAAAGCATTTTACAGGAGAAAATGTAAAAGTCAATGTCATTAAAGTGGAGACTTCTGTGCCCTGAGTGAACCGTGATATGCTGCAGCCCCCCTGTGCTGGAATAAGAAGTGAGTGGATGGAGAAGGTCAACATCCCAGCTACTGTTTCAGGTGCCTGTGAAACAAAGTATAGGTTCAAAAAAGTTTAATGTCAACTTTTCCATATTTTAGGTGCTTATTAGACACAGAAACGTTGCTCAGTATTTGGAAAATTATTTAGAAAACTTTAAACAACGTTCCCACGTTGTTGTGACTGCTTCCATTGCATCAGTCATGAGGTAATCCAGTGGAATCACTCAATGTGAAAAAGTCATCAGTGCCACAAGATTTATTGTTTTTGGGCACCAACTAAATTAAACCGGCACATTTTAATAAACCTCTATAAATATCTAGGATGTTTCTCTGAGAGAGAACAAGCTTCCTGAGGAACTGCTCAGCGTACAGTACGGGATCATTGGATTGATTCACATATTTCATCTTTAGTATACCGGCGTTCATTTTGACAGCAAATTTGGATTTAGTTTTTAGTCTTTTGACTAAAATGAGACTTAGTTTCAGTCAAAACATTTGTCATCATAACTATTTCAGCTAGTTTTAGTCAAGTAAGTAACATTAAGATTTTCGTCGACCAAATCTGTTACCGATGGTCGACTAAAATATACAGCAAAAGAGTTCATGCATTTAAAAAAAAAATCACTACATTTACTAACTTGATATGGGATGATATTATTGTTTGTTAATAAAAGTTAGTTAAATTTGTTTTCTAAAAAATTCTTATCACAGTTTTTAGGTGACAATAACTATAATATATATATATATATATAATTGAAAAATACATATGAATGAAAACTACATCAAAATATATTATTTCCGTCGAGTAATAAAAATGGGGACTATAATGTTCACGTGGGACGAAATCCAATATAAGTTTCTTTTTTTTTTGGAGGGTATCCAATCAAAACTATTTCTGTTACGTGGAAACGGGACGAGCCTTAATCTCATATCAGATCAATGAATGGTAATAGAAGCTTTAAAAAAATGCAAACTCATGCTTTACAGTATATTTTAGTCGACTATATCTGAATAAGATTTAGTGGACTAAGATCTTAATGACATTTTGTTGACTAAAACTACAATATAACTGAATTAGTCCTGAAGACTAAATTCTGACTAAATAATAATAATAATAATAATAATAATAAAAGGCAGTATAAAAATATCCAAGCTGGCACAACTTGTCACTAATCCTGGCTATTCTATTTGTTATATTTTATAACAAACATGATCAAAAACAAGTTCTAGAAAGTAAAAAAAAGTCTTTGGGGTCGCCATAAATTGTTGATATCAAAATGGGGTCACAATCCAAAAAAGGTTGGGAACCACTGCCCTAAAGGTGTAAAAAAAAAAAAATAAATAAAAAAAAAAAGACCTTAAATACAAGAGTTGTATTTTAGTCAAAGTGTTATGACTAAAGCTAAATAAAAAATAGTTGTCAAAATTAACACTGGTAAATACACACAGACAGATTTGATGTGATCAATGCATTAGACCACATGATCACATGAGTTGTGATTGGCTTTCATCCCATGTGACAAAATTAGAGTTTAATTTTTATTACTTAACAAAAATATCAATATGTTTTTAAATAGTTTTTTTTAGTCTCTTTATTGTCATGTAGTCGACCAAAGCAACAACCAAGGTTTTTAGTCAACAAAATTAACACTGTTTAATATTTTTACGAAACTGTAAAAAAAATGCAGTAAATCTTTATCGTTATATCTATCGCTAATGCCTGTTTTTACACATCAGTCTGAATGCTCTAAAGGCTGCATCTTTGCAGCTGGAAAGAATTTGGTATCTAGCTGAAGGGCACCTCAGCAGGGTGGATTTTGGCTGTCAAGGGGAATCGAGCCAGGCTCTCTGGTTGAAACTCTGTGACACCAATCACAACATCAGCTTGCAGTTCCAGCCAACAACAATATATCACTAAAGGGATGATTGGCACCGTGTAGAGCGGCACGAAAAAGCTTAAATTAAGGAATACTTTTTGAAAATGTTTGAATGAAATCAACAGCGACAGTTCCTGGGTCCTTTCTCGGAGGTGTTAGACAATGTACTCTCACTGTGAGGAAAAAGACGCTGGCACGAAGCGAGAGGTACATAATGCTCTGATAATGTAAGTTGACGTTAGAGCACCTTTCACTGTCCAACACAATGTATGTAGTGTCAAAAGCTGCTCTGTTGTGAGGCTTTCTGTTTAAAATATCCATCACAGCAACCCAAACCCTGCAGGTCCACTTCTGATCCAAAGCACTGGTAATAAAAAGCAAACCACTGCAGAACAGGCTCAAAGGTCATCAGCCAAGAGGAGGAAATTATTGATGGAAATAAGACAGAGTAGCGAGGTTGACTTTTGATTTAAAGGCTGCCTTTTTCACGACCAAGGCCAAAGGCAGACTTTCTTTGGACGCTCGTACAAAGTAAATAGGTCTAAGTTTTCCTACTTTTGAAAGATGCCAGTGGACAGAGTGAAACCTGTGATTTACAAACTTCAAAACATCAAAAACTAACTTATATACCATATGAAATCCCTTACAAGTAGCTACTAATTTACAATGATCTGTCAAAGCAATATAATCGTGAACGGGATTCATTACTGAGTGTGATGACATATCGTGTGTGAGAGCTCAGGCGCAGCGCCATAATTAGGAAAGAGAAGTGCGGCGGAGAAAAGTGCCACAAAAGAAGAAAGGGAGCCAGGAGGGTCGGGTTCCCGAGTGCAGGCTGTTGTGTGAAGTGTCTGCTGATTGCCAGGCTGTTCCGAGGACGCTACCGGACAGAGAGGTGAGAGGCAGGTTAAAAACAATACTGAGAGGGAAGGGTGAGATGCTTTACATAGCCCTTTGTGGCCCTGCTGTCTTAGGTTACCAGCACGGAGAGGTTTGAGCAAAGGGTGCTGGCCAAGATGGCAAAGGGTGATGGTGCACGGGCCAAGTCCATCCTAAAGACGCCACATCGATCACCGCTGACAGGGGTTGCGAGTCCTGAGAGAACAACATGCCGTCACACACTTAGTCATACTGTTACACCATGTGCAAAGTAGTCTGGTCAAGAGAAAGCTTTGATTTTTGTTTAGTAATGTTATTGTAGTGACAACAGTGGCATTCAGTTCAAGTAGTGCAAGCACATGTGTGATACTTAAGGGCTTGGGGCCCAATCCGGCCCTTTAGAGCATCAAATTTGGCCTGAGCGAGGAAGTAAAAATGATAGAAAAATCATGAAACATTTTGTGAATGACCAATTAATTCAGTTGTAGATATCTCAGCCTATCCGAATTCCAAAATTCAGTTAAAATCCACAATATTTGCAGAGCTCAGTTTTTCAGTTCTTATATTACATGACGTCAGTCATTTTTACTCTCAAATTGTTGAAATTACTCTCAATTTTTCCAAAATATGGCAAATTTGCATCAAATTATTCCACAAAATTTCCCAAAATTCCCAAAATAATTTCAGTGAAGATCCTGCAGGGACTAACATAGATTCCCAATCAGATTCAGATTCAAGATCACTTTATTTATCCTTGAGGGGCAATTCAGTTTCAGTTACATCCCATATAAGAACATGAAAAAATAATGACAAATAACATGGGAGTACAGAAGCAGAAGTACTGTGGGTCACCACAAAGACAGTCCCCTGTATCTTAAATGAAACGTGGAAAACAGGAAGAAAGGAAAGGGGAAAAAGGCAGATCCCAAACTATGTTATTTTAGAGCACCACTTGTACTTAATGTTTAAATACTCAACAGAGTTTAATCAAGGAGCATGCCACTTTCATTTTGGCCCCAGTAAGTTGAAGAAGTGTACAGGCCTCTCAGTGCAACCCTCAGTGCAGCCTCCGGCTCTGCTGACAGTGACGACCGGGGGAGTGACGCAGGGAGAAACCCATCGCTGACTGGATGTCGCGACACAGCGTCACCCGAAATCGCTTGAAAATATCCAAATTTTCAACTTTGAGCGACTTCCATCGATTCAGATCTCGTGATTGAAAGGAGGTCTCTTGACGTTGCGTCATTTACATTGATTTTAAATCTCGTCGACAGAATAGCTGAAGTCGCACCTTTAGAATTAATAAATATTTGCAGAGATGAGATGCCTCCGTATTGACTTCAGTAAACAGTGCGTGCCTGCCTGGTTATGTATTGGACCTATTTTGTGCATGTGAGTCACAGGGTCGCATTAAATTGATAATTTAAACTGATAGAAGTAGCATTTAATATGTAATATGTACATGAGCACACACACCAAAAATGATCCAATTTCACAAAAAAATGTGAATTGTGCATTAAAAGCTGCTTTCTAAACGTAGTAAGTGCACACGCACACTGGCAATCCAGCATGTTTGACACCTAAAGTCTGGATTGCTTGACTAGTGTGAGCAACTGTGCCGTGCACCTTGTAAACATTCCTCCACAATAAAACTGGACATTTGCAAGTGCCATGAGCCAAGTTTTCAGGCTAGTTCTCCATCACGCTGCTGCAACCACATCCAAACAAAAGTCCAATGGTGACGTTGCACCATGCGTATGTCCTATGTAACTGTGATGATGATGATGTATGTGTTGGAGAGAACAGTGTGGGATGAGGGTATTGTGTGTGCAGACCAGTGGGGAAAAGAGAAAAGAGGGGGAGCAAAGCTCTTACGTGCATCTCTTACGAAATTTGGGCGTGCATTTCAGACACACTATAAAAAACAAGGAAGTCCAAATAGATTTTTTTAGGTTTTTTCTGACCCTGGTTTTTTTTTGCCTCTGGCATCATGAATTCCAGCGTTGTTTTTCCTGTGGAGACCCGAAGAGAGGAAACTCTTGATTTACAGCGTCGGAGAGCCAGTCCAGTCCGTCTCTGGAGGTAGATTAACAAAAGTGTAGAGCCCAAATGGCTTTTTCTAACGCACGTTTTGAGACCAGTTGGCTTCGTTTGGGTTTATTTTCCTGTCCTTGAACACAGTGTAGCATTTTTAGGAGTTCATTAAGTAAATGAACAGGTGTTTCCCCCGTTAACTCCTCATTCACAGCTAATGAGCTTATTTAAGTGTGTTTAGATTATTAGGCAGTTAGAGAGGGGAAATGTAGAGGAAGGCATCAGGCTGTGTGTACACACTCTTCTAACTTGTACTCCGCGGAGTTCTCTCGCCATGTGGGAGAAAATCAGCAGCTTCTCATATGTGTGTTTTTAGTACTAAACGTATCATTAGTGATTATGAAAAATGGCAAAGATTTAAACGATGTTTGTTCTGGTTCGCGCTGACCGTGACTTCATTTATGTTAATGTTAATGCCGATGATTAGGAAAATAAGCTGCTGGGTGCTCTCATTTAGAGGCTTGGTAAATATTTATTGCAAACGTTAATGATCAATAAGCACATTTGTGGATAATCTAATGCAATTTCCTCTCTGAATATAAATCAATATTATCATTTCAAGTTAGACTATAATTTAAGGAGAAATGTCATTTTGACAAACTATTATAGCATCAATAAAAAATAAATCATACATTTTGTATTCAATGGGCACTGATGAAAAGAATGCAAATCCGAGAGCTTATAATAAAAAACCCTCTTGTTGCTATCATGCCTATGCTACATGCTTTACCTTTCAGAATACATTACCAGGGAATAATGGAAGATTTTTACTGGTGTTTATGTGTCTGTCTGTTGGCAGGTTTAAGAATAAGCACTTCATGGATTTTGGCAAAAAAAATTAACCAGAGATAGACTTCATGCAATGGAAGATTCCATTCAATTTTGGAGGGGATCCAGATCAATATACTGATCAATTTAAAAAATTGAAAAATCCCTTCATTGGCTAAATTAAAAAAAAAAAAAAAAAAGTCATATCTCGGTTCGTAGCTGGACGATCTTTATGAAATTTGACACAGTTATGTCAGTTTTCTTCCTCAATTACTACACCAAGTTTCGTCCAGATTGTTATTATTTTTTTTTTTAAATGGGCACAACCATTTGGATCGACTGTATTGTTAATAATAAAAATAGAAATTTCTTCCAAGTCTTTAAAGAGTGAATGATCATGGTACCACGACCAGGATCACTGATCCAGATAACTGACAATATCCTAAAGAAAGTGTCTATTTGTACGGTTGTTGTGCGGACAACCCCCGGTGCTATTGGTACGTTTACTGAAGTAGGGTTAGGGTTAGGTTTGGGTTATTGTTCGGCTTGAGGTTACTTTTTGTAGGGCTGAAACCAAAGATCCGAACAGTTAGGGTTAGCGTTTGGGTTAGGTTATGACTCTATATCGCAACAATTTTTAGGGTTAGGGTTAGGTTTACGGTTAGGGGCGC
Organism: Gouania willdenowi; assembly: GCF_900634775.1. Taxonomy (NCBI): domain Eukaryota; kingdom Metazoa; phylum Chordata; class Actinopteri; order Blenniiformes; family Gobiesocidae; genus Gouania; species Gouania willdenowi. The sequence goes on along the minus strand of NC_041053.1, from coordinate 33,224,802 downwards.
TGCGCACGGATAAAATATCAGTATATTGATACGGCAACCATACGGATAGCCACTGCCTATCTTAAAAAATGTTTGCGCTCTCTAAGTGCTATTGTTAAGATTATTTTCAAAAAATTTAAGGTCATGCTTCCTTGGCAGTTATTCCTACCATTGATGCAGTGGATCTGTTCATTTTCTTTAATGGTTTTGCAAACTGCAAGAACTACAGGATGAGGAGGTATCCTTCTTATTACTGTTTCTCTTAATCCCCCTTTAAGTAATGAGTAGCACAAAATAAACAGAGATCAAATTGCAGATAAACTAAAATTTAAGAAGAGAAAGATTTGCATCAGTTCTGTTAAAAGAACTCAGTTCTTTAATCATTTACAGAAACAAGATAGAGCTTCCTGTGCAAGTGTTTGTTATACTATGCACTGAGCTGAAAGGCGCTGATTTTTCAAATAGAATTTATTATTATTATTGCTATTATTATTTGTTGTCTGTGACAACACCCAGACGACTCATGTCTATCAACCCAAATACATTAAAAACTTTGGAGCGATGTTTTTCTAACCTGTAAATCACATCTTTTTTTTTTTTTTTTTTTTTTTTTAAAGGATTTTTTTGGCTCTAGTGGCCTTTATATGACAGTTGCTAGACAGGAAGGGGGTTAGAGAGAGCAGGGAATGACACGCAGGAAAGGGTCCCAGGCCGGGAATCGAACCTGGACCCGCTGCAGGTGAGGAACTATAGCCTCTGTACATAACAACCTGTACAGTATCGACAGCATGTGGTAAAACTAATGGCAGCTAATTATACACACCTTTGGTTTCCTCACTGACATCTCCAAGTTTAAACTGAAGCTGATCCAAATATTATGACTAAATACCCGTAACATGAGACATTTTCCATCAGGTGTTTCATTAGAACATCCATGTACAGTGGCCACCTCTTCATCTGGCTTGTGACTCAATAATTCACCGCAGTCACAGTTGGTGTCCGAAAAATAGAAACGCGCACACGTAGCGCTGTGGGAGGAAAAAAACCTGATCGGCCTTCTCACGACGCAAAGTGAGAATATGACAAAGCCGCTCATCTGACACCCGAAGCCAACAAACAGCCATCTGTCATCATTATAAGTGGAAACTGATGTGCTGCACTTAAGAGGCACCTTGAATCTTTCATGTTCTGATGCCAATTAAAGCCAAGGTGATTATCTCCTGAATTATTCAGTCATATTCACAAACACCTTTGTTTGTTCATAAACGATCAAAGTAACCAGTTCCATGCCTAATCCAAATTGTTCTGATGAGATAATCCCCGCTCATGTCAGCTAACTGTTAACATCTTTAGCCTATAGCAAGGCCAGTTCTTTAGTTATTCATATTCCTGGGCCTGGAACAAAAGGACCCTCTTCAAACTCCATAAGAGATAATCCTCTCCCTGCAAAAAGTCACCTGTCTCAGGTGTGTCGAGGGAGAATGTCAGCTGAAATACTATCGCCACGGATGGAGCATGTGAAAATTATTTTTTCTCTCTTTTTGTTCATCTGACAGGCCCTAACACCACTTACAGGATCCCCGACAGGTACAGGAGTTATGTTTTCCACCATTATGTTCACGGGTGTGGAGATTAAATCATGTAGCAGGGGATTTGATGACACAGAATATTCATTTTGAACGGAGTAATTAATATCTGCAGTATCCTGTGACTAATCCCAAACTGGCACAAAGAAGGATCAGGGCGGAGTTGGAGCTGTGAATGTTGCGCTTATCTCAGAGATGACCTTAGCTCTGCTCCGTCACCTCAGCAAACTCAGAGACGTCTGAGTTACATCAACCTCTGCTGGATGGAGGGTGAAAATATTACAAAGAATTTCGAAGGTGGAGCCCGAAATGTAACAACGACCCAATTTTTTATTCAAAAAAAGAAGCAATAATATCTGAAATGTAATAACTGGTCAATAATGTAACAAGTGTTGAGCCCGAAATGTAATAAAAGAAATGTAATTAAACCCAAAATGTTACAACTGGTCAAGATGCTGAGCCCAAAATGAAAAAAACTTTTTTTATTACATTTTGGGGCTGGCAAAACATTTTCTATATATGAAAAATGAAAAAAGTTTTCATATTTTGGGCTCAGCATCTTGTTATGTTATTTACCAGTTATTACATAAAACAAAAAAAAAATTGATACTTGTTATATATCCCATATAACCCATATCAGGCTCTAACAAGGTCCTTTATCAGTTTTGTCAACAATCAGCACTGCAACAATGTAAACACTAATAATGAACCCCAGCAACTATCCGTAGATGAAAACATTCTGTCCTACCCCCATAATACATTACAGGTTATCTGCAGAATGATCATTTTTTAGTAAAGGTAATCATATCAAAAAAGAGATTAATACAGCGCAAACCTCTGCCAAGTGCCAAATGTCCTCTTTAAATTTCATAAAGAAAATAAATAAAGATTCTTGTACATGTAAGAACAGAAAAAATGAAAGACAGTTGAGAATATACAGAAACATTACATAAAAAGGTTCATCAAGACATGTTTTCATTACACCAACAAATACATTTAAAAATAAATGCATTAAGATTGGTAAAAATATGATTTTAAATCCTTTTTAAATATGCGTAAAATTGACATGTCTTTCAGGTCCTGATAAGCATATTGTTCCATAAATGAAATCTAGATAATCAATTCATTAATGTCATTGTATAACTGAGAGTCTTGGCTTAAAGTTGTTGTTTTTTTTATAATTCCCACCCTGTCTGCCTCCCTCACATTTCCTTCAGTGCTTTCCTTTAACCAGCACTAGTACTAGACATCCACAGCAGTTAGAAGTCTGACAGTGACATAAATGTTTAATGAGGGTTTTGAGATGAACCAAAAGTTGAACTCATAGAGTGTGTGTGTGTGTGTGTGTACGAGTGTGTTGCAGGGAACACCCAAACCTTCTGCTATTGTTGTTCCCTCCTGTGCTGAGCTGCTATTCACTGAGCAGGGGATTGGGTTCAGCACCTGCACTCAGAATAAAGACAAGGTGACCAAGGTCACCGTGTCGTCTCATCAACACCACATGAAAATGTTGGTTTCAACGTATAACACTCTGTTTTCTCCATGGATCACACATTTTACAGGAAATTCCACCTCATACCCCTACAGTCGATTTGCATCGAGGGGGACTGTGGTCCAATTTTGTTGTATGTCGTATTTTGTATGATTATGCTATGACAATAAAGACTTATCTATCTATCTATCTATCTATCTATCTATCTATCTATCTATCTATCTATCTATCTATCTATCTATCTATCTATCTATCTATCTATCTATCAGTAACCGTTAAATCTACTCATAATTATCAATGCTGTTTCACATGCAGACTAAGACTCTGCGTGGTCCAAAATCTAGTAAAGCTACTAAGTTCAAAGCTTTGAAACACTTGATTTAAGACAGATAATTGTAATTGGACAACAAGCATTACAGCTTTAAGTGCCACCTTTGAAAAATAATCTAAAAATTTTAATATATCTTTGAGCCTTAGTGGGAAAATCAGATCTGGCTCAGCGGAGCATCCGCCTCGGCTCATGAGAGGATACTCAAGACATCGTTGTTATTAAGCGCAATAATGATTAAATTGTTTATTTTCTTTAAACAAGTCTTAGTTTTTCCTCACTTGGGACCACACTGTACACAGTATATGAACCAAAAGGAGTTTGACACCCCTGCTCTAAGTAATAATAACAAACAATTGCAGTCAACACAGCTACGTTCATATTTTCCTCTTCAAGGTGTTTTCCAAAGTCTCCCTCTTTACCCTCTTTACCCACCACCCACCACTGGGACCTCCGACCTCCGACACAGCGTTAACAATATCACCGTCACTCTGAGCTCCTGCATGAATAACTCACCGCTCTGCTTTAAAACCTGCTGAAAGGAAGAAATGTGGCCCATTAAAAGTGGTCGGGAAACAATGTATTCTGCAGGGATATTAAATTATAGATATTACAGTCATAGCGGAGGAAACCTACAACTATAAATTAAGTAAAAGTAAAAAAGAAAACAGTTGTACATTAGGGTTTCACTAAAGTTTTGCTGGCTTGTCTTAGCGTAATGGGATTACCTTTTAGAGGTTTAATACAGTTCGTCTTCATTTTGAGCCAGCTGCAATTTGGATCTATGTCTTCTATTTCTATTAACGCACTGTTTACCTTCGCCAAGGAGGTTATATTTTCACTGCCATTTATTTGTTTGTTAGCAGCATTACTAACAGATTTTGACAAAAAGAAGATAGAATTGGACTCACTATGGGTTTGGATGTAGTTGTTGTCAAACTCAGCCTGCCAAAGAAAGCAGCGCGCCGTGTAGCTTCATCTCACGGACAAAGAGATTTAACCATGAACACTTCAACTAACTGCAGGAGGATTAGTACTGTGACATTTATTTATTTTACCTTGTCTGCAAATGCTGTCGAAGGTCAACACTACGTGTAGTGCAATCTTTTCACGACAGCAATGCATGTTTTATTATTGCAATGAAATATATACAGATATTTTATTGCACAGCTGTGACCATATCCAGCCCTCCCTAAGGAAGGGTAAGAAAACTTTATTATAATATAAAAAGAGAGGGCTGTGTTATACCTTAGTGAAGGGGAAAAGAACAGGGGAGAGGGAGTCAGGGTAGGACAATGGATGGGGTGGGTAAGGATCAACTATTTTGATTGTGCTGAGAGTGCAATGTGATGCTACAGTTGTGCATATTGTGTTCTGGGGTGTAATCAATTAAAAATATATATGAGATGCACAATATTAGTAAAGCAACTGAGTTACTTCTTTAAAAAAGTAACTATTAAGGTAACTAGTTACTATTTTTCAGTAACTAGCACAACATTGCAGTTTAGAGGAATTGTGGACATACCTTAAACATGTGGAAACCAGCAAAAAATGATTAATTGTTTTGTCAAAAAACATCCTAAAAAAGGATAAACAATCATGTATATCGTCTTGTCCTCTTGTTGACCTCACAGACAGTTTGTCATCAAAGGCTGTAGTTTCACACCCTCGTGCTTTAAAGGAGGCATTGATAAAGCTCTTCCTCAAGTCAATCTACACTGACGGTGATGTACTTGAACTCAAAGGTTACAAATGAAATATACAGTATCACGTATCATGCAGGTGTCTCTGTGAGGCTCAGCAGGAATCCCTGGGATTTAGAGGTGCACTCTCATCCTATCACCTCTGGCTTCCTGCCTGAAGGAATCAGGCTCTCCAGGTTTCTTTAAGCGACTGTCAGGATGTGCATGAGGGAATTCCGGCATCTTGGAAAAATAAGGTGAAATTGATACTCCTCTATTTGGCTCTTTGCGGTTCAGCTCGTAATCCATAAACCATCCATGAACAGGCTGTCTGGTCACCTTCACATCCTCTCCTTTCCACACACAGCTTCAGATGGTTATTCACATTTTACTTCAGTTGTAAGTAGAATGAAAGAGTATTTAGTGGATCCTGCTTCGAATCAATAATTTCTATCATCATTTTGTGTGTATTTGTTGCCTTTTTGTGTATTTTGTGTGTTTTGTCTGTTCTTTTTATTATTCAGGATATTTTTCTGTTATTTTGTGTTGTTTTTGTCATTTTTGTGTGTTGTTGGGATTATTTTATTATTCTCTCTCAGTGTGTGTGTTTCTATTTCATTATGTATAAACACATACATACACAACATTTGTTTCAATGTTTCACTATGGGATATATGCCCCCTGAGTCTATCTCAGAAATTCTTTCTCATTTCATTAATCCTGATTGGCTGATGAAAATGTATCCATCCGCCGTAGGTAGTCCCTCCCACTATAAGTCGGGCGGGCGGAGGATGCATTGGAATTCTTACACCTCTTCTCGCTCAGGAAGCTTCTCACCGCAGTAGCTTAACCGTCTACAAGTGGACCCTCTTCTGGATTCCGCCACCGGGCGCTGCTGTGCGTACCCTTTTTATTATCGACCACCCCAGCTCAATCAGTGTTTTTCTTTGCTCCCGCGCTCGGAACTACACTGCTTCAAGGCTGCTTCCCACGGCCGTCGAAAGCCGACCGCTGACATCCTGTCTTCGGCTCGGCTCACGCTCGACGCCACCCCACGGCTGCAGAGCAACAGACCCAACACCCCAGTTGGCAACCCGTTACGACACCACCCTTGCCGCCCCATGCGGCCCCAGTGCTAGTGCTAACTAGCTTCCCCTTCCTGGATGCACCCCAGTACAGGGAGGAAGAGGAAATCCCCACACCCCAGCAAGGCTGGAGGCGTGGAGGCTCATCTACCCTCCGTTAACTTAGCATGTTGGCGCTAACTAGCTTCTCCTTCCTGCCTGCACCCCAGCACAGGGAGGGAACAGATATGGGCCAAGGTGGATCTGTTTGCCGTGGAAGAAAACGTGCAGTGTGCGCAGTTTTCTCCCTCCACTGTCGAGGAGCTCCCCCTAAGGGTAGACGCGTTAGTGCTCGCTTGGCCGTGCACACCGCTTTGTTTTACGTCTGTTCAGGATATGTGTGTGGTGGCAAGTTGGTCTCACCCCTCACTTTTGTCAGGATTTACCGACTGTATGTTTCTGCACCATGTGTGTCACGCGCGGTTCCCCTGTCCTGATCGGTGCAGGGCTTGCCCTGTGGCTGGCGTGGCGTGAAATAAGCTTGTCTGCAATACGGGAGCTACTACATCCCATAGTGAGACATCGAAACGAATGTTATGAAATAGAACTATAGGTTATTTACATAACCCCGGTTCTATGAAGTAATATGAATGAGATGTCTCACCAAGACAACCCTTCTTGCTGACTGAGCAAGAAGAGATGCTTACAGAAAGCCAATGCATCCTTTGCCCACCCCACTTATAGTTGGAGGGACTACCTGTAGTGGAGGGATACATTTTCAATGATTTCAAGGATTGGCGGAATGAGAAAGGACTTCTGAGATAGATGCATCTGACTCATATTACTTCATAGAAACGGGGTTATTTAAATAACCTATAGTTTTGGTGTTGTTTGGTTGTTTCTTATGTCGTTATTGATTATTTCTCTGTTATTTTTGTGTATTTGTTGTTCTGTGAGTTGCTGTTAATATTTAGAATGATTATAATTTTTAAATGAAAATAAACATAAAACCCCATATTTTTATTGCTTTCATTTGTTATCTTTCTTCTCTCTCAAGTACCCCCTGTAGTACCATTGCGTACCCCCATTTGAGAAACCCTGGTGTAGAGCATCGTTGAAAGAAACAATAATTTAACCAACCCAAACGAATGGAGGTGAGCTGCAATGAAAGCACAAAACCTCAGGGAACTGGGATTTTGTCCTTTCAATGCAGCTCACCTCCATTCGTTTTTTCTTCCCATCCTCTCTTTCTCTCTCTCTCCCAGGAAACACACAGAGTCCCTTTTGCTTTTTTGTCTGCGACCTCCCAACGCCACAACACAAACAGTGGCAGCCGTATCAGGCCCTAGCTGCCGACATGTCTGCTCAGCAGCGTATTTATTTAAACCTGCCGCTGGCCCTGGTCGTCCTGCGTAGGCCTCGCCAGGGGCCTCCCCGGCTTGTTTGAAAATCTATTCACACCTGCGCATTAAATTACTGACACTAATGTTACTAGTAATGCTTGGACCAGCTCCCATCTTTGAACCAATAACCCTGCAGGAAATATAGGAAACGCAGCGGAGGAAAAGGGAAACAAATGTAGATACAGAGCAGTGTTTGTTAGAGTTTGGGTGTTCTGTCTCTCCAAAGAACAACTAATGACGTCACGTGCATTTGTTGGCTGTCGGGGTAATATTCAGTGTTGGGAACGTTACTTTAAAAAAGTAATTAGTTATAGTTACTCACTACTTGTTCAAAAAAGTAACTGCGTTAGTAACTAAATTACTCTATAATAAAAGTAACTCATTACCAAGGAAAGTAACTATTTGCGTTACTATTAAAAAAAAAGTTGCTATATGTCAAAGAATTCACATTTTTTAGATGCGTGTGTCGTGAGGTGCTTCATTAAATTTGAGTTGCTTAAACAGATGTGGACAGAGTCTTCACTCCTGGATATAAAGTACACTTCACATACACGTTATTGCCTTTGACCACAATTAATTTAAAGTAGTGTTTGTATCGTCACCTTAAAAATGTCAACTTTTCATCAGACTGCTCCACGCTCGCCATCTCTGCTGCTTCATCCAATCTGCTCTGTGTGTGTGTGTGTGTGTGTCACGTGTGCTGGCACGTCGCCTTAGCCAATCATAATCGCTCACCTTGTTTTTAACCCACCTCCTCACAACAGTCGAGTCAGAAGCCGGGGATGCTTTCAGATAACATTTTATTTAATCAATGCATGTAACGCACCGCATTTAACGTTCAGTAACGATAACGGCGTTGTAACGGCGTAAAAAGTAATTCGTTAGATTACCCCATTACTGAAAAACAAACGCTGTTACCTAACGCCATTATTTTAAACGCCGTTATTCCAAACACTGGTAATATGTATCCAAAGGTGAAAGTAATGAATTACAAGTCATCAGGTTACTGTAATTGAGTTGCATTCTTGTGTATTTGTACTTTTTTGAGTATATTTCTAAATCAGTTATTTTACTTGTACTTAAGTACATTTTAAAATAAGTAAAGTAATTTGTCTCATTTCAACAACCAACCGTTACTGAGTAAATTATAGTTTTTTGTTTTAAAATGATGAACGGACATTGTAAAACTACAAAAAATTAAATAACCAGGCAACAATCAAATGCATCACATCGCCGGCCAACCAGATTAAACGTAATGCTAGTTGAAATGCGTAATTTCTCTTGATGCAAATCAAGATTTGTGGAAAATAAATTATGTTCCATTTGTACAAGATTTTGTCTCTAACTTTTTAAGTTTCTACGTGAGATGCACGATAAAACATTAATAGTTTTATCTGGTTTCTCACTTTCCCGTTTTGCCTCTGCCCTATAACTAATTACTGTATTTAAATTTGAATAATAGCTTTTTGCTTTTTCTAATGTTTTGTGCAGTGCATATTTCCTCCTTACTTTCTTATTATTTCTGTTATTTTAACCTTTTTAAAAGCCTCTTGTGGACAGGTGTTGTACATCACATCTGGGTAATGGAAATATGATGTCCATATCAAGTAAAGGGAATAATAATGCAAGGGAACCGTGGCAAGATCTATTACCAAAAACAAACGCGGGGGTGAAAGTAACGAGTAACTTTCACTTTGAGTACTATTTAATTGAGCTACTTTTTACTTCTATCCATCCATTTTCAGACCCGCTTGCTCCTGTTTTTCAGGGACGTGGGGGTCTGCCGTTGCCTATCTCCGGCTCACACTAGGCGATAGGAGGGGTACACCCTGGACAGGGTGCCAGTCCATCACAAGATAACACAGACACAACCAACCACTCACACTCGCATTCACTCCTACGGGCAATTTAGAGACTCCAATTAACCTACTTTCTACTTGTATTTTAGTACATTTTCAATCAAGTAATAGTACTTCTTGAGTAGAATATATCAGTACTCTTTACACCTCTGTATGTATCATTGTAATGTCCACAGGTGAGGACCATGATCAGATGTAGGCGTAATCGGTCTTGTTGGATGTGCTAACAGTAAAACAGAGAACGGCCCCAGGGAGGGGGTTGGGGGTGGGGTGGGTTTTTGGGGGGTGGCTGACACATTGTTTGAATATTACCTGGTTGCTAAGGACTCAAGGGCTTTTGAACTTGAGAGGTGTTAGAGGCATGAACACCTGTGCGGCCCCCTCACAGGATACCTTTCACCTCGTCTCAGTCTGAAGCTCTCACCGAGGGGCCCAGAAGAAAAGAGGAGTGCGGCAGGAGAAAGGGGAGCATCCAAAGACATCTCCTGTTGTCAGCTCAGGGTCACGGGTCAAAGGTCAGCATGGAGGAGGTATGTCAGGTGTTAAGTGGGGTAGACAAGCCAACGGAGAACTTGTTAAATGCTTTACCTGACGACCTGCTCACCTGTGGCCAGGTGGGAACACAAAGCACCAGGATGAGCCAAACAGGGCAGAGATCAGAGGAGAGACACAAAGGTGTTGCTGTGAGGTGACAGGCTGTGCGAGGATAACGATGACGAGTCAGAGCTTATCCCATTTTTGTCATACTTTGACTTGGTTCATTCATGGTCTTGAATATGTTTTGTCTTTTTCTGACAAATAAAAATAATTTAAAAAAATCCATTCTACATTTATTTTACACTAAAAGACATTGGTTTCTTTACAGATTATAGAAAATAATACTGTACTCTTTTGTCTTCAAAATTAAAAAAAAGTATGAATATATTTATAATGAAAAAACATATTTATTAATTGCTAAGAGTTTAGTAAGACAAAAATTTTTTGATTTGTCAAATTTTGTTATTTGCAGTCGGCAGAAATTTTCTTTCTATTCTTTTGTAACCACTGACAATTTTGTCGTTTAACAAGTTTTGTCAGTTTTCTTCATTTCCACTTTTACATAAGACTAAAACTATAGAATGCAATCAATGTGTGGAAATTGAAAACTCACCCTTATAAGCAGATTTTTTTTAAATTATTTTTCCCTGGCCTCTGTTGCAGGGTATGAAGGCATGAAGTAAACATATAGATTTGGATTTGTGTGTAAGTACAACCTAAAACCATTTTTTTCCCCTGTCGAGTACATATATGATGGAGTAATGTAGTTTATTTATCCTACTCCCATTCTTCACATTTTAGTCAAGGTAATTAAATTTAGCATTTTTAGTTGTAAAATGTCAGAGTGACTGCCCTCTATGGGTTAAACACTGGCTATTGCAATTCAATTTTTCCATTGGCTGAGATTAGATCAATGACATCACTAACCATCACTGCTGGCCCCGCCCCTCCTATAAAAGATGGGAGGAGGGACTGGTTTCCTCCTCTCACAGCCCTGAGTGAGCATTGATTGACAGCTCTATGTGGAACTGTGCAGCGCTGTGGAGGCGGGGCTGCTGTGACTGGGCGGGTCTTAACTATTTTAGGAGCAACGCCCATAATCAAAGCGTTTTTTTTAGAATTTTCCCCTAGTGGCAGATCAGCAAAAACCTTTGCGTGTACTTACAGTTTAAGGTACAAGTAAACATTTAATGGTATAGAAGGAAAATCAAATGTAAGAACACTGTAATTAGATTCAGTCTCTTTTTGATGTACAGGAAGAGAATGTGATCCATGGTGGCCAAACGTACCTCACATGAGCCTAAAGAATCTTCAGAGCGTTATAGAAATGTTGCTGACTCTTCTTAGCAACTGCAGCATTAATAGGAAACTGTTAATTGTAGCTGTCGAGTTGGAGCACAAACAATTCTAATGTGTAGAGAGCACTCCAGGCCTGAAGGGGCAATAGCATTTTGTGGAAGTGGAACCCAAAAAACATCCACCAGCCTTTCCTTCCTTCGTTTGAGGAGCACTTTCCTCCAAAGCATGGCTCAAAATGTTTGTCTGTTCCTTCGGCCTTTTGACGTAACCGAGAAACACACAGGTTGTGCGTGACATGAAGACACAACTGGTAAGAATCTAATTGTGAATGACATTTTAAGAAGAAACCTGAAGTTGAGTTTAAAAATGCAATAATGTTTGCACCATTGTTTAGTTGGTTATGAAACTTGGAACCAAGATCATTTTTGTTTTGTTTGGTTGTTTGGAAAATCTTAATGAATATTAATAACCTGTTATGTTACCCTTTTAAAACTACCTCAAGAAAATAAAGGAGAAAAATGTTTCGAATCAAGCCATTTTCAAGTTTGGGCAAATCTGTGTTTAAACACGACACAACTTGACAGTAGCTAAAATACTGTAAATACATGGAGGAAGATTTGTGTCTTTATTGATCAATAAAAAAATCAAAAAACATTTTCAATCAAAAAAAAAAAAAAATCACTTCAACTGCAACTCAAAAAAAAAAAAAAAAAAAAAACACTTTTTCAAGTGTTCAAAAATGCAAAAAAAATTTGAGACGCAAATAATTGTATTTGAACACTTTTTTTTTTCCTTTGGCTTGAAAAGGTTTTTGTGATTAATCTTTTTTTGTATTCAAGCCATATTATGGGCAGTAAATCTGTCTTTATTATTCAATCAAAAAATAAAACATTTCAACCCCAAAAAATATTTTTAATCAAAGAAAAAAAAAAGTGTTGAAATGCAATTTTTTTGGGTCTCAATTTTTTAAAAAAATATTTATTTTTGATTGAAGTAAACTTTTTTGGATTAAAAAGTTTGAATAATAAAGACACAAATCTCCCTCCATACAAATGCAATAGAACATAATTGTATAGCCAATAACAAGAACTGAAAAAAACCCCCCTATAACATCTAGGAGTAAAAAGTTTGGACAGATATCTCCCAAAAGACCAAATGTGGGATGGAGGAACTGATACGCAGCTTCAGTGCCATTTCATCAGGTTATCAAACAGCCTGAGAGCAATTTAATTTGATCAGCAGGGCATGGCTGGAGAAAAGCCTTATTTACTTTAAAGCTTTGTCTGTCTAAACCCAGACTGCATTAATGACTGTCTGTTAGAGGGGGATTGTACAGTTTATTAAGGTGAGCATTGCGTGCGTGTGACATTCAGCTGTCCATTATTTATTAATGTTGATTCATCATGTCTATTGTGTTGTGGGCATTGAAACACACACACACACACACACACACACACACACACACTGTGTGAGAAGGTAACGCTTCAGAAAGACGATGAGACGACACACGAAACTGTTTCTGCAGAACACCGAGGATGAAAAATGTTAAACCTCCTTAAACTGGAGAAATCTGAGTTTAAACCTGCTGTGGTTCATCCAGAAAAGGAAAACCCATCTGCCATTTTACATTTGGTTTGTTTGCACAATCATAAACCTGTTGCCTCACTTTCTTTACCTCCTAAAGGGAGAGACTCACCTGTATTCAACTCAGTGTTCAAACATGATTATTTTTATTAGGTCATAAAACTATAGACTGGCGGCATTGTTATTTGTTATACAAGTTATGTTATTGAAAAATGTACCAATTTTGTGTCCTAAATATTTCTTTTTAATTAGAATTAATATGCTAACCTGGAATAAACATGTCTGTTTCTGCAGATTTTTTTTTTTATCTTTTAAATTCTTAAATAATTTAGATTTTACAATTTCACATTATTTTGAAACTTTGGGAGGTTTATGGAGGCAAAACTTTTAGCATGGCTATCTTGGGGGCCCAGTGTGTTGGTGGTACTCAACTAGTGTTCTGTAACGTCCACAAACCTGAACAGCATTAGTGGATATCCATAATCCAACTGTGATAGTAGTAATAACTTTAACTTTACACCTGGTATACTACTGGCACTGCTGTTAAACCACTTTCTAAGTCTGCCATTGTTTTCTTTTACTTTCTTTTGGTGCAAAAATCCAAAACAGTTTTTATTATCTTTGGTGAAATGTTGTTCTCTCCTGGGAGTAGGCAATCTGTTATGTGTTCAGAAAAAAGAATGTGAAGAATCAGGGCTCTATAGTAGCTAGAATCCTGTAGTAACTCTGACCAATCCCTGCCTTTGGGTCTGAATGGAAAGAACCAATCAGAGAAAGTGACCAAGTAGAATATCAACATGTGCTCATTTGGCCCTTAAAACTTGCAGAAACACCTGTCATGTCGACTATTTGAAGACCTGCCATTGTGCTACTGACTAAACTTCTGTTTAACTTCAAAACAAAAGCCCTTTTTACAAAAGGGTTAAAAACTAATGGAAGACAAAAAGAGATGCTTTTGTTTTGAAAAGGGGATGTTTGACTTTTAGCTTGAAGCTGGTCCCAGGACCATTTTACATTTTGTTCACAATGCATTATGGGGCGGTTGAGTATGACTAGTGTGCTCACTGTGCACACTTCAAAAATGTCCCGATATAGTATACACCCGGGTAGTTCTCGCGTACTCAATCTTTCCATACTATCCAATTGGAACGTACTCAGTAGTACGTTAGTGTGAGTAGTATGTTAGTATGAGTAGTACATTAGTATGAGAAGTAGGTTAGTATGAGTAGTATGAGCAGTACGTTAGTATGAGTAGTACGTTAGTATCAGTAGTATGAGTAGTACGTTAGTATGAGTAGTACGTTAGTATGAGTAATATGAGTAGTACGTTAGTATGAGTAGTACATTAGTATGAGTAGTACGAGTAGTACGTTAGAGTGAGTCGTACGAGTAGTACTTTAGTGTGAGTAGTACGAGTAGTACGTTAGTGTGAGTAGTACGAGTAGCACGTTAGTGTGAGTAGTACGAGTAGCACGTTAGTGTGAGTAGTACGAGTAGCACGTTAGTGTGAGTAGTACGAGTAGTACGTTAGTGTGAGTAGCAGATTAGTGTGAGTAGCAGGTTAGTGTGAGTAGTAGGTTAGTGTGAGTAGTACGTTAGTATGAGTAGTACGAGTAGTACATTAGTGTGAGTAGTACGAGTAGTACGTTAGTGTGAGTAGTACGAGTAGTACGTTAGTGTGAGTAGTACGAGTAGTACGTTAGTGTGAGTAGTACGAGTAGTACGTTAGTGTGAGTAGTACGTTAGTATGAGTAGTACGAGTAGTAGGTTAGTGTGAGTAGCAGGTTAGTGTGAGTAGTACGTTAGTGTGAGTAGTACGAGTAGTACATTCGTGTGAGTAGTACGAGTAGTATGTTAGTGTGAGTAGTACGAGTAGTACGTTAGTGTGAGTAGTACGAGTAGTACGTTAGTGTGAGTAGTACGTTAGTGTGAGTAGTACGAGTAGTACATTCGTGTGAGTAGTACGAGTAGTATGTTAGTGTGAGTAGTACGAGTAGTACGTTAGTGTGAGTAGTACGAGTAGTACGCTAGTGTGAGTAGTAGGTTAGTGTGAGTAGCAGGTTAGTGTGAGTAGCAGATTAGTGTGAGTAGTAGGTTAGTGTGAGTAGTACGTTAGTATGAGTAGTACGTTAGTATGCCAATTCATACACAGCCACGGTTTATCAAGACATTAATGCTGATATCCACAGTTTCTGAGAAATCAATGTTAATGTATCATTCTTTTTAAATGCGAAAAAATACCTAACTAGTCTTTTACTATGATTACAAGGCTTCGACTTCCTGAAGGCAGCGCGTCTCAACAGGTATCAGACTGAGCAGCATAGCATCATGGAGGAGTGCTCCGAAACTCCAAAGTTACCCATTCCACGATTGCCAACATATAAAGCTTCTACTAAAAAAGAAAAGAAAAGTGCAGGTACAAAGCTTGTGGATAAATGTCTTCATGACCGCAACAGAATTTATCTCGGAGCTGCTTTTCAAAGGTGAAAGTACTTCCTGTTTTTAAAAGGATTCCGAACAGACCAGGATTTGGCGACATTTCTCATGAACATGTAATAAACATGTTTTAACCAAAAGTTATGGCACTCTAACAATAGATATGTCATTTTTGTAGTTATGCGACTTTGTTATGTTTTGCAATGCGCGTGCACAAACGTAGAGGCGTAGCTTCTGGTAGATTGGCACAGGCAGGGGAGGAAGTAGAGCTGTTGAGGGCGGGACATTTTTTGAATTTGAATTACTTTATTAATCTCTGAAGGGAAATTACATTGCACATGTTTTTTTTCTAGACGTTCTCTCAGAAACTCCGGATCGCAGCTTTAAGTTTCCATTGCCATTGGTTGTTAGTAAAACTTTAATATTCCATCTATCCTAAAGGACGTTTCAAGTCAAACTCTTTTGATAAATGTGACCTGTATTCAGTATTGTCTCACTGGTAACTAATTAAACACAAAAAAAAACATAGGTAAAGATCAAAAAGTGGATTTTTGGTATTATTACATAATATTATTGAAGCTAAGTAATCAGATGAGAGCCTACTTTCTCTGTCCGAGCAGATTGGTAAATGTTTCCCTCCACAGGTGGTGAGGGTCATGCGTTTCAGGTCCGAGCTGCTCTGCTGTCACTAAACGTTACCAACCGCCTGACTTACCCTCAGGAGTGGTTTCCCTAAGTGAGCAGCCATTGTTCATGTGATTGTGGCCTCTGGTCTTTAAGTTCTTCAAACCAGGAAATGTTTAAACAGGGCTAATTAGCCCATGTTCAAAGTGGCGCATGCTCCGGGTTTGCCTGTGACTGATCTGACAGGAGTCGTGGCCTCTGGGGTCCTTTGTATCAATTATTGGGGCCTTTTGTAGAAACATGAGATGGTCTCATTCCTGGATTTACGCTCTGTGGCTTTTTGTGCAGGACTTTAGCTTCAAATAAGGAAACAGTCAACAAAATGCATGACATTAGACAGATATTACAATGTATAGAGTTCCAATCGGTAGAACAGGCCATTGGTTCCCAACCAGAGGTATGCGTACTCCTAAGACAGTGTTTTTCAACCTTGGGGTCGGGACCCCATGTGGTTGCCTAAAATCTCTGAAAAATGTAACAAGATTTTCTTTTTTTTTTTTGGAATTATTCTTTTTTTTTTTTTTTAATTAAATCCTAAACAGCTGTATTTCTATACTTTCAGTTGGTGAAATATAAATCTAATTCAACTAAAATGCAGTTAAAAAATAAAAATGTTTTTGGGGTCGCCAGAAATTCTTTATCAAAATGGTGTCACGATCCAAAAACGGTGGGGAACTACTGCCCTAGGGGTCCAGGAGCACATGGCAGGTGGTACCCGGAGAACATTTATCAACAATTTAAAAAAAAAAACAACAGGAAAAAAGTTCCTAATACCTTTTTTTAGTCATTATTTGGAACACATTTACCACAAACTAACAATAATTTTTCTCAATGAAATACTGTCTTTTTTTTTAATTTATTGAAACAAATTTAAATTATACTGTAGAGGACATTTAATCACACATCTGACATTAGGAGACAATACATGTCTAATGAAGTAATCACATGAAAGTTGCATCTGTACTTTTTATAAATGCACTCAGTATTTTGATGTTGTGGATGAAGTCTGTCTCTCTCGCTCACACACACACACACACACACGCACACGCACACGCACACGCACACGCACACACACACACACACACACACACACACACACACACACACTTCTTCTCTGTAAACACAGCTCACAGCTCCCCCTGGCTGTTTTCTTTACTGTACAAAAGGTTGAACAAAAACCTCCAATAGTTACATCTTACTTTCACAAAAAAAAAAACTATAAACTACCCCAATGAATTATGCAATGATGGATTTGTTGTGTTCTTTTTTTTTCTTCTTCAAATAACCTGCAAAGATGGATAGTAATACTTAAGCCAAAGTGCAGAAAACAGATATAACATGATGAAATAATGACTAAATTACCCATATAAACGGTTAATGTTGCTCCAGTTACCAGGGAGAATTCAGGGCTGCCTGTTACACATAGAGGCAACACAGCTCAAACAAGTAGAATCAGAATACGAACAGTCCCACAGCTAATTAGCTCCATATCTATTTGAGGTTATGTTTACCCTGAGTGAGTGAGTGAGTGTTACGTATGCAGAATTTTTTTTAATTCCTGAGACAATTTTTTCTGGATAAAGAGCTAAAACATCAGATAAGTAATCTCTGATTACATTAAAAAAACAACACAAGACAAATAAAAGGTGCCTGATGAGAGAATATATACCCATTATGACGACAACACGAGAAGAAAAGTTTAGAAATGATTTCTCTGGTACATTCATTTGATTTTCAAAAGAACTAAAAACATATCATTGAATGTAATACATTTTAATTTTTGTTATTTGACTTCTTTCTGCTTTTTTTTTCCAACTTTCTTCTTTTTTCAATGTGGAGGAGAAGTAAACTTGTTTTAATGTCTTGATTTAAACAATCATATGGTAGGAACTGGGATACAAGTTTAAAGGATGCAAAACAGTGATGCAACATGGGGGGGGGCGGGGGGAAATCGATTCACATAAGAACTGCAATTCTAATATCCACGATTCTGAATCGATTCGTAAATTAAAAATATTTTTTATTTATTTTATTTTTTATTTTTTTTAATTTTGTACAACAATGTGATAACCCAACAGCATACACCCAGAAAACAATGGGATGAAGAGAAGAAAAATGTATATTAATAATAATAATAATAATAATAATAATAATAATTTTACATTGACTCAGCCGGCAGCTCCAGCGCCCTGAGAGGCTGAGGGGCCCAACCCAGCAGACATGAGGGGGCCACAGTACCCACCTCCCCCCAGGCCCCCACCACTCCTTTTTTTTATGCCACTTTTTTTTGTTTACCTTGAACTTATTCATGTCGTCACTGAGAGTTGAGACTGACTTACTGACAATGGGGGGACAGTCACCCCATTGTCTAGTATGAATGTAGTGTGTGAGTGAGTGTTGGTGGTGGACGGAGGGGCCGATGGTGCGCTATGGCAGCCTCGCTTCCGTCAGTCTGCCCCAGGGCAGCTGTGGCTACACTAGTAGTTTACCACCACTAAGTGTGGCGTGAAAGAATTATCCCTTAATTCTGTAAAACGACTTTGTGTCCAAAAAAGCGCGATATAAAATTGATGCATTATTATTATTATCACTTCTGGAAGAAAGGAGCCGCTGGCCTAAGCTTTTATTTTTAAATTTTATTGAAGTTCTTTCTTGTACAGTAAGTTTTCATTTGTTTAGCATGAATAAATAATACCATGCGTCTTATTTGTGTGATTACATTTGAATCAGTTTATTCAAAATCATCTTATACAAGCTATATTGTTTTGATGCCATAATTTGCCTTAACACACTATGCATTGTATACATTTTTGAATCGAGAATTGGTTAAAATGAGAATCGATTTTGAATCGAATCGTGACCCATAAGAATCGGAATCGAATCGAATGGTGAGACAACCAAAGATTTACATCCCTAATGCTGCATTTTAATGTCAAGTGTTCAAGACTAAATGTGCAACTTTAATAATTTGTAAAAATGAAACTAGAATTTTAATTATTGGCATAAACCTAACTTGAATTGAGTGTGGGATGGAACTTCGAAGTCTAATTTGGAGTTCTCAAAACAAAAAAAGAACATTTTTTACATTAAAAAAGCTTTGCTACAGAGTACATTCAATTTAATTCTATCCGAGATAAGTGTGACTTCAATTACAATAAATGCAAGATAAACAAAAGGGAGACATGTCACCCCGCCTCTTTTTTTTTTTTTTAAACAAATTATCATTATTGAGTGTCACGTTCGAAGGAAGAGCCACGACGTACAAAAACACTCGGTGATGAAATTAAGCTGTCACTGAGACGTCTGCGAGGATCCTGCACGTTTACAGGCCTGCTCTGAGTTCAGAGTGCGATGTAACATTCAATTACAATTTAACAGACTGCTCTCTATTAGCCGGTGTACATTTCAGGGTCGGAGGCAGGAGGTCGTGACCCGCTTCCAGGGCAGGTGCTCGTGTGAGACTTAGGCCCAATGCGAAGCTCACCAGGTGGACACAATCTCCACATGGTCCTCTACTGCAGATTGTCACTCAGAAACACACACACTCACACACCGGGGGTGGAAATTCAAGCTGACAAGTCAACATCTCAAATAAATATATTCCTCCGTCTTTTTGTTTTAAGATATTAAAGTAATTTCTATAATTGTTTGAAACAAGTCCACTTTTCCTAATTCCCATCTGTGTCCTTGACGACGGGGTCAGCGCCGAGGAGCCCTTTCCCGGCAGCTGTGCCAGATGTTGAAGATAGGAATGAAATGAGGGGAATAGAGAATGAGCAGCAGGAAGAAAAAAGAGAAAAGTGATGACTTCTGTCAATGTCAGAGAGGGAGTTCAGAGAGAAATCTCTCTGATGCCTTTAGTGTCCACGGCCTAAAAACTGACGAGCTGAAAGCCTCAGGCAGTATCAGCAGCAGTAGGGCTGAACAATTTTGAAAAATAATCGAATTGCCATTTTTTTCCCTCAATATTGCGATTGTGATTAAATATGCCATTATTTTTTCAAGGGCCTCTTGTTGTGTATTTTTCAATGAACACAAGCAATAAATCAATCTGTTTCATAATAAACAATTTCAGATTTATTTAAACTTTAAATACATATCAAATATACATTTTAAATCACAGATTACAACAATAAATCAAACAAATCTGTGGCTTTACTTCAACATATTTAACTTCACGTTTCATGAACCATGTAAACATGTGGACTGCACTTCTTAAACACTCAGAACTTAACAGGACAGTCTATGAATAAATAAAATAAACAGATATATTAAAAAAATAAAATAAAGCTTATTAATATCCAGTCAGTTTTTAGGTAAATCAAACTCCCAAGGAACTTAAAATGAATTATTACTTAAAAAAATAAAAAATTGCAACCTTTGCGATTAGAAAATCGCATTTTATGATATTGCGATAATATGCAAATGCAATTAATTGTTGAGCCTTAAGCTGCAGCAGCATTGTTAGCCACAATTTTCCCATGCTTTTATCACATGACTGCAAGCATTTTAAATCTCAAATTGTTCAAAGAACCTAATTTTTCTGGAATTATTTCACATAATTGCCCCCAAATTAAATAAAAAATAGTCTCAAACACAATGAAAGTTAAAAGAGAAAATCCTGCAGAGACTGATATCGGTCACTTATTACCTGGATACAGACTTTATGTATCATTTTTGCATCAAAGTGCAAACTTGGGGACATTAATGTTGAAATTGCTTGTTTTCTGTGGCCCACTTAAGATCAAACTACTTCATAAATGAGTTTTGCACCCCTGGGCTAAAGAAATGGATCTATAAATGTCAAACCTGCTCCACAAAGTGTTTGAACTCCTCATTGTTCGTAGCCTTTGTTAAAAAAAAGAACGAGTATTATAGTTGTGCAGATGTAGGCTCTGCTTTGACCTTCACTAATGACAAACAACTTGAGCGTTTAGATGAAATCACATGGAGACTGTTAAAAAATACTGTTTTCAGAGATAATTTTAGATACGTGAGAAGCATCAGTAACAGCTGTTTCTAACCACCACTTAATACAAGAACTTAAGACAAGTTCTCACGGTACTGTAATTGTGTTACTTTTAGGGTACTGGTTTGAATATATTTCTAAATTAGTAATTTTACTTGTACTTAAGTACATTAAAAGAAGTAAAGTCATTTATTACATTTCTACACCCAACCTTCACTTAGTAAATTATTATTTTTTGTTTTAAAATGATCAATGGACTTTTTGAAACTACAAAAAAAATGAAATGACCAGACAACAATCAAACGCATCACATCATAGCCGACCAATCAGATTAAAGGTAATGCACAAAATTGAATGAATGTTATTTTCTCAGTTTTAGAGTTGATCTCTACTTAGAGCCTGATAATTTTTTTTTTATTTTGAATTTAATTCATTGGTGTTTATTTAAAAATAATTTTACATTTTGACAAACTTTTGATTTAATACAGATGCCTTTGTGGAAAATAAATGAATTTCCAAGATTTGGTCTTTTCTTTTATAAGTTTATACATGAGATGTTGACTGTATGCACGTGGCACAATTTATTACCAAGTATAAATGTAACTAGTAACTTTTACTTTGAGTACTAATTTAATTGAGCTACTCTTTACTTGAATATTTTATGTATGTCTTACTTGTATTTGTACTTGAGTAAAATTTCAATCAAGTAACAAACTTCTACTTGAGTAGAATATATCAGTACTCTTTACACCTCTGGTCACAGGCCTTTATCTGTTATTTTGTCTTTTTGAAGCAAAAAAAGCTTAATTTACCTTTTTTTTCTTTTTTTTTTTGCTAATTCCAATTTCATTTTATTTATGTATTTATCAAAAATAACAATGTACATAAGTATACATGGAAGTTCAGCAAAAGCCCATCTTTATTTCCCCCAATCGACAAATACATCCACATATGGGCTGGCAGTGATATTTAGCATTAGCCTTTTAATATAATGTCCAAAAAATATGATCTATTCAAATACGTTTTTAAGCAAGAAATATGTCATCTACAAATATTCTGAGAAACAAAAAGATTAAAAAAACAACACTTTTGTGCCTTTTTTTTTTGCGGGAAATCCAAATGCACACGTCACGCAAACATTTTCAGTTAAAAATCCTCCTCTGTCACGTACTAAGAGGAGTCATTTACACATGGATTCAATATATTACTGTCACACGGTGCTGCGTGACATAAAGCTGCATTTACACTGTGGGATAATTAGCTGTGGATTAGCTGTGAAAAAGGAAAAAAAAAAAAAGTGCTTTTCAGTCGGATTAAGTTTAAGAAGTAAAACATTGCGAGCACACTGTGACAGTTTAGGACAAAAAATAATGACATATACCACTTCAGAGTAAAATAGTGTTCAAACATTGTTACTAATACTTGTTGTGGGCAATCTGATTCTTCATTTAGGGCAGCATTTAGGACCTTTTTTTTTAAAAAAAAAATATAAGAAAGGGGATAGAAATGATGTAAGTAGGTGTCAGAAAAATCCCATAAATAAACTTTGTGAGTTTGAATGGAAACACTGCCAGCGCTCTCTAAAGTCGTACTCCTCAGACTGTGAGACTGTTTGAGTGCAGCTCAGGAGAAGCTAACCAGCACAGCTCGGCCTCTGCTGTGACAAAGCACTTGAAAGGAAACATAATCGGGGTGAGCGAGCAGAGCTAGAGCAGACTATACAGTCGCCCCTTTGGTAAGAGGCTTTTTAACCACTCTCTATTCTTTACTCAGGGGCTCCATGGTGTTCTACACCTTAAATCTGGTTCTTATCTTGCAGCAAGTCAAATGTAACCAAACAAGCAGAAAGAAAAGAAAAAAAAAAATAGAGTCCCGGCCTTACACGCGCACGTTCCCAAAAGGAACTTAAATAATAAGCAGGCAGAGAACTGACGACATCTACATTTCCACTGGGGGTTCCTTGAAAACGTTGGACTGCAAAGACGAAAGTTGAGCTGCAAGTGAGGAAGATCACCGACCAGTTCAAGTGTCCTTAGCATTGTAGCAATTTGCTTTGTAGCTTCGTCCAGATTTAGCTCTTCTTGTTGGAAATCAAACTTATAATTCCAAGGATAAGCACCTGTTAAAATACTTTTTTACCCTCCCAAAGGTTCTGTGAATTAATTAGATCTGTTTCATTTTTGCAGAGGTGAAAGTAATGGATTACAATTACTCACTTTACTGTAACTGATTTGCTTTTATGGGTACTTGAACTTATTTTAATATATTGCTAAATCAGTCATTTTACCTGCATTTAAGTACGTTTTTAAAAGACGTAAAATCATTTGTTACATTTTTACACTCAACCGTTACTGAGTAAATTATTATTTCTTGTTTTATAAAATGATCAACGGACATTGAGAAACTACAAAAAATGAAATGACCAGACAACAATCAAGTGCATCAAATCATAGCCGACCAATCACATCAAATGTAATGCACGTCACCAAAACAGCATTGAATGGAGGTTAATTTCTCAGTTTTAGAGTTAATAAATGTTGTTTTTTAAAACTTTGAATTGAATGAATTGGTGTAATTTTATTTTTATAATTTAAAATAATTGTACATTTTAAAAAACATTTTATTTCATACAGTTGCCTTTTTGGAAAATAAATTAAGATCTAATTGTGCAAATTTTTGTTTCTTCCTTTTTAAGTTTATACATGAGATGTTTACTGTATGCAAGGGAACCACGGCAAGATTTATTATTAGTTTAGTTTAGTTTATTTGTTTATTTGAGCAGTTAAAGTTCTGCTCAAAAGGAGTGGGCCGAAGCAAGAGCTTATAAGCGCCCACCCCCGATTAACATGGGGGGTGAAAGTAAGTAGTGACTTTTACTTTGAGTACCATTTAATTGAGCTACTTTTACTTGTACTTCAGTATTTTATGTATGACTTACTTGTATTTGTACTTGAGTACAATTTCAATCAAGTAACGTATCTCTACCAAGACTAGATTTGCGAGAAATTCAAGTAAAACCTCAAAGACAAACCAGTTTAACCTTTGTTTTTCATTATTGGGAGTGTTTAGCTCAATTTACAGTAAGTTCAATAGTTAAAATCACCAAATAATTATAATTCAGTTGGACTTACAGCTGGGAAACATTTGAACCTTTTTCCAAAACCAAAATCAAATAATCTTTTTTCCTTTGTCCCATTTTGTTTTGTTTTTTTTGTCTCTTTTTTTTTTTTTTGTAAATAAACAATTCTAATAAATCTAAATACCAAATGTGTCAAATGAGAATTAGCATGTGAATCATGAAAATCATGAAAATGATCTTATACACACACAAACCTACAACTTGTCACTCTCCATCAGAGCTTCAATAAGCCATGGTTTTCTCCTCCTCGGCAGCTGGAGATTCTCCTCCATTCATGGCTCCGTCTCTTCTCCTCGTTCACTATTATTAGTGTTAATACAAGGCCAGAGGACATGGAGGGAAGCAGGCCTGGCAGCGCTTAAAAAGCACCACATGTCGGACTGTGACACGCTTCCAGCTGCCGGCGGCTTTGATAGGCCACGGCTTGATGATGCTTATTTGATCGTTTCATTAGAAAATTTGGTCTAGGTGTCAAAGAGGTTCCCTATGTCTGTGCTGCTGCTATTAGGCTCAATTATAGCTGTCAGAGGGAGGGAGAACTGAGTCGGCTCTGTGCACCACAGTTCGAGTGGCCCTAAAGAACCACTGAGAGGGTCACAGAAATTGCTATTCATAACACTTAATGGCTTATGAATTAAGTTTTCCTTCTAATTATTCATAATCACACATGCAGGTTTAACAGAAATAAAGGTAATAGGACCATTTGGCTTCAAATTGCTCTAAATGTGGCGGTTTTTATTGAGGTGGGGGTTCACTTTGATTAACATGTATTTACGCACACAAATGATGCCAGCAGACACTGTGCATTCATTACAAATAGGACACAACACGTACAAAGTTTAAAAACCAGTTGAAGAATAAGACGACCCCAAAACATTCACATGTTGCGTTTCATCACTTTAACGATTTTTAATTCTTGTACTGTATATCTGTATTATCATATTTGTATATTTGTATTATTATTAGTATTATCTATCCTACTTTATTTTCTACTACTGTAATGTGTGTGTATCTGATCCCTATTCTTTTACCTAATTATACATTTATTTTCGTCTTTGTTAAATGTTATATTCTTTTATTTGTGATTATTTTCTGTGGCTGTAACATAAGCAATTTCCCCCTGGGAGTAATAAAGGAATTCTGATTCTGATTTGTACATTTGTATAATTATTTTTTATCTTATTTTATTTTTTCTACACTGTAATGTGTGCACCTGTATTTAATCCTTATTTAATTAACAGTATTTTACCTAATTACGTACATTTTTTTTTCCTTTTTTTTTCTTTCATTGTGTTTATTCTTTTCATTTGTAATATTTTTCGAGGCTGTGTGACAAAAGCAATTTTGCCCTTGGAATAAATAAATAAAGTACTTCTGGTTCTGATTAACTGAAACAGTTCAGAGGATGTTTTCAGGTTCAGGTGAAACATTTGCACAATAAACTTAAAATGATGAGTACAAGTCTGCACCTAAAGGCTCTTAAGGGTCTGAGTTCATTCATTCATTCATTCATTCATTCATAGTCGGACTTGTTCAGGGTCGCTGTGGTCTGTTCTGTTCTGTTGTATCTCCAGCTCTTTTCCACCACAACTACTCACACATTCCCATTAACTCTTGTGGCCAAATTGGGGTTTCAAAATTCAATTAACCCAACATGTTTTTGGATGGTGGGAGAACATGCAATCTCAACAGAAAGGACCCAAGCATTCACCTAAGAACCTATACATTATTGCTGTGGACTAAATGTGCCAACTACTAAATCAATGTGCAAAATAATAACAGACTTGAACAATGTTTCTTTGGGCTCCTGATTACAGTAAATGGGTATAGAGAAGTTTGCAAGAAGTAAAAAACAAAACAAAAAACATTGCATTCAATCAAACTTTATTTTTACCTCTACTTTTGTTACAGTCATTGTAATTCAAATGAAATTAACAAGAAACTATTGAATTCCATGGCGTCACCAGCCTGTAACAGCTGCTTTTGTTAAGGTTAAAATCCATAATGACACAAAAGTGAAGTTAAAAATACAGGAAATGTAATTTAAATGTTACTTTGAATCAGGGGTGACACGCACATTTTAATTCAGGGGCCAAATGTAGAATAGTTTCATCTTAAGTGGGCCACAGATTTTAGGCGAGAAAATGAGAAATTTCAACATTAATGTCCCCAAGTTTGCACTTCGTGACCACTAGGGTTGGGTAGGCATGTTGCAAACCGAGACCACCAATGACAATTCCATATGTTTCTGCTGGCAAGTGTTAATCAAACCAAATCAACATCGTAAAACACCATTAAAGAAACAAACAATTATTTAATATAGCCTCCATACTCTCCCAACAAGATATATCTCATGACACTGCAGAGCATCCGTTGTTTGTGTTGGAAACACAGAAACACGGAGAAAATGACAACAACAACAACTTAGAACAGCCTCAGTGAGGAGCATCCACAAAGCCAATCCTTCCTTTTGTACCATTCACCGTGAAAAGAATGAACAATGTTCTGACCTTACCTTTGCTGAAGGTCTGGTAGCTCAGGTGTTGGTCACCCATCTTTTAAAAGCTGTCATTTTTCCTAAAAAGAAAGTTTCTTTATCTTCTCTAGTGCTGTCATCCTTCCTGTAGTGTTATCCCGCCCACTAGCTAGAGGACGTAGCAGTGGCCATGCTCTATCAATTCACTAATGCACTGTGAACTTACGTATAGCATTTAGCATAGCACGGATACGTCCAAAAGCAGTGGAGAGAGGTGCCTTTTTACGTCAATGGTTGTCATCTTGGGGAACTGACTGCTCATGCGCAAACACATAAAAACACTATGGGGCCAGAGGCAGAGCAGCAACGTGCTTTTGGAAGAGGGTGTGGCCTCCTCCTGCCTTACAGCGGCGTGAGACTGTGCAGCGTCTCTGTCGTACCAGGAAATAGCAATGTTTAGTCATTTAGGCTATGAAATGCACAAAATGCTGACACTTTCAAATGTATAGGTACTGTAGGCTATCAGAAATTGAAAAATAAATCATTTACAATTATTTTATCATGAAAACAAATAATGAAAATATCAAATGACCCTTGGGTAGGCACCGCCTACCTTGCCTACCCTGACTGCACGTCGCTGATATCCAGGTAATAAGTGACAAATATCTGTTTCTGCAGGATTTTCTCTTAAAAATTACATTGTTTTTGTGACCAATTTGTATTTAATTTGATGGTAATCATGTGAAATAATTTGAAGAAAATTGAGTTATTTGAACAATTTGAGATTTAAAATTCATGCAGTCATGCATAAGACAGTCGCCATCCTCCAAATATTGTGGAGTGTAATTGAGTTTGTGTACTTAAAAGGGCTGGGAGCTCTACAACTGAATCATTTGGTATTTTACACAATAATTCATGTTTTTTCTGTCTTTCATTTATTTTTTTACTTTTTCCTGTGGGCCGACTTGGATGGCCTAAGGGCCAGATTTGGCCCCTGGGCCTTGAGTTTGACACATGTGCTTTAAATGGTTGACAGTTTTGCAGCTAGTCTTTGGTAGCCCACATGTTAAGCTAACTGGTCATACCATCAGTCAAAATGCAAACAAATAGTTAAATCACACGGTTTGTTTATTGAATTACTTCTTTCATTGATTGTAAAACAAAGAAAATTCAGACAGCTTTGACTTCAGGACTAACTGTCAGTTCAATGTTATTGTTTCAAATGTCAATTTAAAAAATTGGATGTATGACGTACATGCACATACACGCAGCTCTTTTCAGTTTTTTTTTTTTTTTGCAACTAACCGATTAGACGTAATAGACATGCCGGGAAACGTGCCGCTAAAGGAATGTCGACCACATGTTGGAAAATAAATAGACCAGGGAGAATTGAAACAAGCACTCGTGAGGTTAATCAAACCCAATTTCTTGATGGTTTTCCTGCTTTGGTCCGCCAGCGTTTTTCCTGTCATTTTATTATGCTGGATCTCTTTCTGGGCAGCAGTAATCCAGGCATAACTGGGCCCTGCCACAGTGAATTAGCTGCTAACAGATGTAGAGCAGAGTGAGAGGGTGCATTTCTCACCTTTAGCATAACGCTTGAGAAAAACCCAATGTAGCAGCAAATTAACTAATTAGAAAGCAAAGGGGCGGAAGATTTGGACTGGCTTTATGTTACATGAAATACTTTGTTGTGGTTGGTGTAGTGGTGGAGAGCCCTCTTTACAGAACATTATTTCTGTTGCCGAACTCTTAAAAAATAGTCCAAAACATCCTAATTTCTAAAAAAATAATAAACCTGTTGTTCCCACTGGCAAAGCTTTTCTTCAATGGCTTCCATTTGACAAAAGTAAACAAGCTACACAGAGGTTTGGTCCGTCATTGGCTGCTGGCAGTAAATACGGACAGAGCTAATAAATGTTGAATGTTGATTAACTAAAAGTTGGAAAAACTATTTTCATTGCAAGAGTCTGCTGGAGCATTCATTAGCTAGATTAGCTATATTAGCTCTTTAGTTACCAAGGACCGCATTCTAATTTTGTGCGCTCCCCAAAGTAAACACACAATGGTCGGGACCAGGCAATTTTAGGCAAAATAAGGCAATTCTGAGTAAATGGTAAAATGGACTAGATGTAAATAGTGCTTTTGACGCAGTACTTCCACTTATTCACACACCGATGGAACAGAGCTGCCATGCAAGGCGCTAGTCGACCATTTGGATCAGGGGTGTCAAACTCATTTGAGTTCAGGGGACAAATACGGACCAGTTTGAGTTTAAGTGGGCCACTGATTTTAGGTGAGAAAAAGAGCAAATTCATCATTAATATGCCCTGGTTTGCACTTCCACGTATAAATGATGTGTAAATGGTAAGTATGCAAGTATGTGAGTATATCAGTCCAATTTACCTGATTTTGCAAACATTTCGTGGAATTATTTGAGGAAAATTTGCAAGATTTTTGGAAAGATTTTGAGTTCTTTCAACAATTTGAGATTATAAATGACTGCTGTCGTGATATAAGAACTGGAAAACTGAGCTCTGCCAATATTGTGGATCTTAATAGTTTTGTATTTGGAGGGGCTGAGATATCTACAACTGAATTAGTTGGTCATGCACAAAATGTTTCATGTTTCTTCCATCATTTTTACTTTTTTGAGCAGGCTGATTGTGACACGTGATTTGGAATAACTTAGAGTTCAGTGCTTTGCTCAAGAACACTTCAACACATAGCCTTGGGATCAAACCAACAACCTCTTGATCAGATGGCAACCCCTCTAGTAACTGATGGTGGTATTGTAGATATAGACAACCCCCCACTTCTGTATGTTTTTGCATAACCCATCATACTGCTCACACTGCTTCACACCATTTACAATGATGTCCACCCTGGAGCTGGTAGTTCGTGATAGATGGTTTGCGGCTCAACTAGTCAGGAACACTCGGCTGGACTGATCATTGGTTCGCGGCTCAACTAGTCTGGGACACTCGGATGGCCAATCTTTCTATCCTATCCTGTTTGCCCTTGTGTTCACTAACCCCAACCAGTCGAAGCGCATGGCTGCCACCTCTGAACTGGTTCCACGGGAGATTTCTTCCTATAAAAAAGAGTGAGTTTTTTCTTCCCACTGTCGCTAAATGCTTGTTCATGTGGATCTTGTTGCGTTCTTTCTTTCTTACTATCGACTCTATATTTTGTTAAGCGCTTTGAAATTACTTTGTTGTAATTTGCGCTATATAAACAAAGTTGAATTGAATTGAAATTGAATTGTGTAGGAAAATGAAAATAAAAAAAGTTAAAAAAAAGTGGCATTATAATGTTGATTTTACATCAGTTGAAACTTGAACTCCCAATTTCTGGCACAAGAGACGACGCTTTATATTACTGAGTTAATTAGCAACAGACAACTCTGTGGTACTGGTACTAATGTTTAGAACTTCTTCTAGCTCATTATAGGAATTCTACAGCAGCAATGAGAAACTCATAATTCAACTATTTCATGATGGAACATCCTCTGTCACTGAGCTAATAAACACATGGAATTATCACCTGTAGCTTCACTAATTGACTAAGTCAGTCACCTGTGTACAAGACAGCAGCATTTAGCGTTTAAAGGCACATTTCAAACAGATGTAAAAAATTAAGTTATTAAGACCCAAATCCAAGTATACACACATAGCATCTAGACATCATGGGTGTGTTTGTAATTTGTTTTTAACAATGATTTATTGGCTCCTCAAGGTAAAAAAAAGATTGATGTTTAAAAACGCCATTTTTGCATTGATTCCAGTTGTTTGCATGAAAGCAAGATTCAAAATGCTGAAATAAAATTTGTTTCTGAGATACAATTCTGATATTTTCCAACCATCATCTACAATGACTCCAAAATGGTTCCTTTTTAAATGAACATTGAACCTTTATTCAGCAAGAAGTTGCAGGTAACTTTATGTACTGGAGACTCATGATGCAAAAATCTATGTGGATCGTTGTGTTGAACAGTCTGAAAATGTGCTGTTGCGAGTTCGATGTCAATTGAGTAAATATTGTCTGAGGATTTT
The DNA here is from genome assembly GCF_900634775.1 of Gouania willdenowi. Classification (NCBI taxonomy): domain Eukaryota; kingdom Metazoa; phylum Chordata; class Actinopteri; order Blenniiformes; family Gobiesocidae; genus Gouania; species Gouania willdenowi. The sequence goes on along the minus strand of NC_041053.1, from coordinate 33,194,230 downwards.
TACGGTTTTTGATAAAAAAAAAAAAAAAACAGAGTGACAGACTTTATAATTTGCATTAGGCTTAAATTTGGTTTAATTTAAGTTTATTTAGTGTTGGGGCTACATTTGGGTTAAAGTTGCAAATCTGTAGTCCATATGGTTGATTTGTTGTGAAATTTAAAAATGTAAAAATTTAGAGAGACTTCCTGTAGCTCCACCTTTAAGACTATTGACCTGTTTTTTTGCAGCTGAGGCAACCTGGTATGGGACTGTACCTTTATGCAAAATTTGGTGATTATTCACAGCTGGAAAATATGATTTCCTCTGTAGTAGTAGCAGAAGAAAAACAAGAAAAAGAACCATATACGGGTGCAATTAAGTGTTTTTACCTTATTCATACTGCGATTTCTTGTGTTTGCACCCCCCAAAAATGCTACATTTCTGGTGTTTTTTTGGGAGGTTCTACGGAAATCCGCATTCCAACAATATCAATAAGACTGCTTTTACAGTGGATATAGAAAGAAACTTTTGAGCCGCAATTTCAACCTTTTACTACTTCTTTTTTTCGAGTAAAAATATAAAAATAATTAAAATCTTAAAATGTATAGATATGAAATGTAGGATAACGAGAAGGAAAAAAAAAACATGCTGTCACTTTTTGTTGTTGTAATTAATTAATTATACAGTTCCACAGTGTGTGACGTCTCCTTACTGGTTTATAAGCTGAGGGAGTAACTTTGTTCTTTCTGTTCTTCAACAGACACGGTTAAAAACATTGTTCATAAACCATTCCTTCTCCTCCCTCCTTCCCGAGCACACTTTCTCAGCTTCTCTTCATTCAGCCGTGTCGTCTTTAAAGTTCCTCAATGGCTCCGTCTCTTTTACACAAAGAATCGAGTCCTATCAGTGAAATCAAAGGCGATTACACAGCTCACCAGTCATTTAGGATCTGCGGCTGTGGTAAGTATGTAACGCAGGCCGCAGCCCCAAAGTCTCTGTTTATTCAGGGAAAGTGCTCTGTAATTTATTTAAAATAATCTATTTTAACAAATAAAGAGGTCATTGAGTGAGCACATTGCTCCAGGCACACACACACACAGACACACACGTTTGAATACCTCTTTAAGCGTCTGACTGGCTGACAGGCCGCTGAGCTGGCTGGACCCAGAGGACGCAGAGGCACTGATTCACAGAGGAACATCATACGCTCAGTGTGGGCCTGCATGGCCTCTGATGACCTCCATCAGCTCCACTTATTCACACGCACCATCCAGATCCTTGTTTGAAGAGGTCATCAGCTCGGCCACTTGTAGCCGTTTGCAGGCGGGGTGGGGTGGGGGCGGGCAGTAAATATGACGGATGGGATCATATAAGGAAAGCCTCTCAGTGATTTTGAAGCACTTGAAATAGAGCTGTTTTTCCCTGCATACCTGTGCATCTCCTCACCACCACGCTGTGGGGGCTTCAGGTGTCCACTTCATGCACTGCCTCATGCCTGATGGGAACTGACTTCACCACAGAGCTGGACGCATCAAAAGAGGTCAAAGAGAGGGAGGCTGGCCCAACTGTAAGAGGCCCCTGTTATATAAATGGAGCCAAAGTATTTTGCTTTATTTGGACTTGTTTAGGCTTATTTGTTTGTACACCACACGCTTCGAGATGCAGGGCAAAGTTTTTCCTTCTACTTTAAATGTCCCCCTAATATGCAATAGGTTAGTTATTAACAGCCTTTTTTTTCATTGATAATTTTACACTCTGTGTAGCACTGCTTTTTGAGTCTTTTCAAAGTTTTTTCACGCCTGTTGTAACAGAATGATGTCAGGAAAACTGGAAAATCAGCTTCTTTTATATTAAATAAACCTGTCAAATCCTCTGGGACTAAAGAGCAATGCTCAGATGGAGGTTATGGCTCTGGCCGTATTATTAGTGTGTTGTTGCTTGGTTTATGTTTAAGCTGGTCATCTGTATATACTGTATAGTGCACCTTATTTCTCTTCTTGTACACAGAGTTTATTTCCTGAATTTTTGTGCAGTTTTCTGTTCTTTCGTACATCCTTGTTTATTGTCGTTTTGTACCTGCTGGCCAGGCTTCTTTTTGTTAAGAAATAAATTGCTGTTCTTTGTTGGAACACGTACGTTTTTATGTTGCATCTTTGAGCTCCTAGACTGAGGCTTGTCAGGGATTTGAACTTGGGATCTATCGCACCCGAAGCGAGAATCATACTCCTAGCTGTGAGACTAGGTGTAAGACTGAATATGTAGTTAAATAAATAAATAATAATAATAATTATTATTAATACATTCAATTGAATTCAAAATTATTTATATAGTGCTAATTACAATAATAGTCATCTCGTAGTGCTCATCACAAAATAGATGTTTCTTCAGAAAAAACCCAACATAATAAAATATAATAATAATAATAATTAATAATCTCCATCCATCCATTTTTTTACCCTCTTTGTTCCTATTTTTCAGGGTTGCTGGGATGATAATAAGTAATAATAATAATAAGTAATAATAATAATAATAATAATAATAATAATAATAATAAAAACTTGAAAAAGTATCATCCATCCATCAAAATTGTTTTCTAAAGAAACAATACTTTACTTTGTTTGAACAGATTTCCTCCTCTGATCTGAACTGATAAGGTCTGCACACCCTCCTATAAAGGGTGACATTTCTCTGTCTGTTTTGGCTGATATTGTGGCTTGGGTCAGTGAGTCAGGGTGAGGCTGATGGATAGCTTTACTAATGATTTTGGCCTGAGAGTGAGCTTGTTTAAAGAAGGAAGACTTTGGGTGAGTCAGGTTTTTGGGTTTTATACCATATTTGAGTTGTGTGCAGAACTCCTCTTCAACAGTCAAATGCTCGTGCTTGATTATTTAATGTTTTTACAAACTAGACCTAATCTACAGAGCAAAGAAACAAGAAATTCTATCGGCACAGCCATATTTGAGGAGCTCGAGGCCAAATGGAGGCTGTTTTCATCACATTGGAGATGTTTGCATGTACTGTACAGCCAGCGGAAGATGTCCTCTGTTATTGAGCCCACCCAGACTGCGGTGATGTGAGGGAGCGTGCCCCTTACCTCCCGTTGGGGGCAATAAGGTCCTGTGTCCACATTTCAAGAAGGGCTGTCACTCACAGTAGGGGAGAAAGGGCTCTGTCTTGGGGTCAGCACTTATGTTCTCCAGCTAAGAAAGCAACGCTGGCTCTCAGAGGACAGACAGCAGTTCAACACAGCACGCTTTGTGTTGCATCCAATGAGACGAAGATGGAGGAGCCTCAGAGATGTTTGTCGTGTAATATATCCATCTACAATTATTTGCATCAATATACCAATTGATATTCGAAAAAATGTATCTAAAACTCTTGGCATACATAGAACAAAAAGTCAACATTGCTTTATTCATCTCTTTTGTTGCCTTACCTGGCCTAATGCTCAGAAAGCTGCAATACATGTAAAACACATGTAGATCCATTAATCAAATTCCAAAAGAATAATACATAAAGAGGGATTCCGGCACCTACTAGCAAACTGTTTAAAAAATCTAGAACAGTAAAACGTATGGATGTAATATGGTTAAGAGTGTTAGAGATTTTATTCAGAATAAGAAATAAAAGCATTTCTTTGGGTATGACATCACTTTTTACACTAAGAGAAGGAAAACATAATTTAAGAGGGTTAGTAAAAAGTTAAAAAAAAAAAGTAAATTTAGAACAAATGTTAAAAGAAAATGCATTTCTGTTTACGGTGTTAAAGTTTGAAATGATTTTGAGAATCACTTTAAGTTCATGAGTTCACTGTTTATGTTCAAAAATTATTTTAAAAAACAAAATATTTTGATCCTATTGAAACACTAGTTTATATACTGATAAACCTCACTGTTATTGAGTTGTTTCTATTGTGTTTTTTATAATGCTGTTTCGATACTGTTTCAGCCCATTTTTGGTTATTAAAATGAATGTTTGTTCTTTGTAGTCTGTAATTTTTTATATTTTGGCTGCTGGTATTTCATTTATTTCTTAATTAAAAACAAAAAACACAAAAAAAAAAAAAAACAACAGTTGGATAATAAATAATACTAGATGGGAGATAAACTAATATGGTTGAGTGATTAATCTGGGACACCATTGTTTAAAATTTACAGCAGGATTACTATTGCAACAACACATCATCAGTAGGGTAAAACTAACCTGTCTCACGACGGACTTTTTTTAAGTGTAAAAAAATGTAAATGAAAATAATTAATAATATGTATTCTTACTCTGCAGATTGGTTGGATTTTGATTTTAATTTTTGATTTGTACTTTTATCCTTTATTATTATTATAATTATTATTATTGCCCTGCAATGGACTGGCATCCTGTCCAGGTGTACCCCCACCTAGCGCCCAGTGTGAGCCGGAGATAGGCCCCGGCAGACCCCCATGACCCTGAAAAACAGGAACAAGCGGGTCTGAAAATGGATGCATTATTATTATTATGATTTTGTTTCTGGTTTGTTTTTTGTTCTTTTGTTTTGTTCACCAACTACCAAGTTAAATTCCTTGTACTGTATTTAAGCTGTACTTGGCGATTAAAAACCATTCTGATTCTGATTCTGAAAATTACAAAAAAGAAAACCTTGAGTGTGATCATGCAAATTATGTGATGTGCAACGTAAATGTTCCTATTTATCTTTATCTTAACATGGATCTTTGTGCTGAGATTGCAGGTTTCTATATATTGAAGATGTCCAGTTTGGCTAAAGGTCAGAATGTGTTCATGTTTGATGTGCTAATGAGGTTAACCAGGATCTGCTGGAGATTAAAGAGGCTAAAAGAGGGAAAGGATGCAAACCGAGCATCGACACACGCTCAGGCCGGTGTCACCTCTTAATGTAATTTGGCACATGGGCCCATGTGCTTCTTCTGGTGTCCAGTTACTTTTAAAGTGCCTAATGCCTGTGGTGTGTGAGCACCAATGGGAGACAAGAGAGGTCAGTGTTCTGGGTGGAACGTGTGGAGAAAGCGTGGGGGATCTTCCTGTCATTCACCACTCATTTCGCTGAGGCCCTTTTGACCTTTGACATCCAACACGGGCAAACCAACAATCACAACCTTGCAGGCTGCTCGCCATGTGAGAAAAAGGCTCATCCTTAACACCTCATTGGGTTTTATTCTCTGACCTGGTAGAGAGAGGCTCCTCTGATGCTTTAGTCAGGGGCGTCAAACTCAATTCCATTCAGAGGACAAATACTGAGCAGCTTGATGTCAAGTGGGCCGCATATTTTAGGTGGGAAATAAAGTGTAATTTCAACAATTTTGTCCCCTGATTTACACCATGTTTGAAAAATATATGGGATTGTCTGTGAATAATTGCAAAATTTTTGAAAACAAGTGAGCTCTTTGGACAGTTTGCGATTAAATATGACTGCCCTCTTAATCCTCCGATTATCCTCAAATATGACAAACACATTTTACCCATGGGGCCATATTTGCATTCAGAAAATGATGGTGACCCCCCCCTTCTCTCTCATTAACATATTTATTTACATATTTATCAACTCAAAAGTATCAACTCTGCACTTGCAGGTGTGGGGATGTAAGGTCACACATGGTCACACACAGACAGGCATATTTTACTCAGCTAAAACAGCTTGGGGTCAAATTGACCCCCGAGGACCACAGATGCCTGCAACATGTTCAGCAGATTGAAAAAATATAAATATTAATCAATCCATACCATTAGGAAAAGTCATGAAATATTTAAAAAAAACAAAGTCAGCTATTGTTTTTTGAATGATAAACATTGAATGGGGTCAAATTGACCCCAAGGAAAATAGGAGGGTTAAGATACAGGCATGGGAAAATGGCGAGTCCCTGCAAATATTGTGGACTTTCTCTGAATTTGTGAATTTATCTAAGTTATTAGATAAATTATCTAATAATAATTTATCTAAGTTATTATCTGGAATAGGTCTTTATTGTCATTGCAACAGGTACGAGATTTAAAGGGGCAAACACAATTATACAAATGCAATAAATAAGTATCTGGGTCAATAACACAAGGATTTTAACTACATGCTATTTCATGAAATGGGCATCTTTGGACAAAGTTTGCCTGAAAATTATGATGTAAACAAAAATAATAATACTTAGACTTTTTATAAAGTGCAACAAAACACTCAGGAAAGCATGCCAAATAGGACAAAATAAATGTAAACAGATTTAGAATAATATTAAAGGGCCTAGTTCATGCTCAATCAACTTTTGTGAGCTTTTAACCTTGTTACAACCCCAAAGTATTATTGTGCTTCCTTCCTTCATCTCTGAGAAATCCTCAATAATCCTGCTCTCTGAGCATTACTATCCAACAACCGAACACTTTGATTTCTCCTCTCGTAACTTCGGCATCCTTGAGCTTGGACTACAAAATCGCAGCGAGAAATAAAAATGGCGGATTGCTCGAAGTGTTGGGCCTGGAGTCAATGTCCTAATTTGGCAGTTCCGCTGCAAATACTGTGACGTTATTGTTCAAAAAACGTAATAGAGAATCGAAAAATCGAAACAGATTGAAAAATATGACCAAAACAGAATATAAAGATATCAACGGAGCACCTGAAGAGATTAATTTGAAATTTTCTGTACTTCTAAACACTCTAAATATACAACAAAATGCATTTAAGGGCTAAAAAAGTGGATTTAGCATGATATGTCCCCTTTAAAGATATTTTCAAAACAGCATTGAAAATTACAGATAAGTAATGTTTCTTAAGAAATTCAAAGTGAGTGCATATATAGGAGAGTTAGTACACAATATATATCGGTATTTTTTATGCATTTAAACCTTTTTTAAATGAAAGAAATTCACTTAAACAGAAAATATTGGCATCACGTCATTGACCCACCTACAACTGAATAATTTGGTATTTTGGTCAATTGACATTTGGCTAACCTTAACCTCTGTCCCTTAGACTAGATACATGGAACTAGAACATAGATTCTCAAATTAGGTTAGGTTTCCTAATCTGGAAAAAGCTGCAAAGGAAATAAAGTTTTGTTGATATACAGCGGAGTTCTTCCCCATTCCACAACTTTCAACTTCCTTACTTCAACTGAAGGGTGCATTAGAAGGCAGATGATTGACTTTCCCAATGTTTAGGACAAATTAAATATGTATGTATATGTATATGCTTTTTTATTTTTTATTTTATTTTACTGAAGACTTTTTTTAATGGGTTTTGTCTTTGTAGTTTTGAGAAGTTCTCCTCAAAGGATCCACAAACAGCTTTATCAGACTGATAAACACCTGGAATGTCTACTATGGCTGGATTCTACGGGTTACCTGAGGTGTTTGACTGCCGCCCTGATCATTTCCTTTCTTTTAATACAGACTCTTCTTCAAATCCACACAGATGTGGAGCAACGTTTCAATCAGCCTCACAATGACACAACCTCTCCCTTTCCAAGCAGCACAATGTCCGATGTGCCACAGGGGAATGCACACACACACACACACACACACACACACTTAAAATGCAATTTCACCGACTGGCAGACATCTGTTGATAATTATTGCCCGGTCTCTGTAGAGAACTTGTGATATTTAATATTTCCTCACCACTTGAACAAATAAGCTATAATAACTGGAATCCACTTGACCACAGGAGAAGAGGAGCAGTGCAGCATGAAAGGCTGTGTGAGCACTTTGGTTGAATCTGCCTTGTTGCCACCGTGTTTCAGCTCCTGCTCGTAAATTTTGAAAAATTTAACAACCAACCTCCAGTCCACACGCATGCAAAACCGCCGGAGCTTAAACATTGAACAAATGTTATAAATCACATCTTAAAATAAGGTATAAATTGTGTACCTCTGGATCCCTCTAGCACACGCACACACCAGGGGTGGACTGGGACAATAATTTTGAAAAAGTTCTGACACTTATTTCAGACTTTAGCTACCTTTTGCCAATAAATACCCCCCCTTTTTTCCTGTTTTTGTCAATTTTTGCAAGATCTTTTTTGACAGTTTTATAAAATGTTTGTCCTTTATTTAATTTTCTTGGCCACTTTTCATCCCAATGAGCTAACTTTTGCCCAATAAACACCAATTGTTTCCTCTTTTCCCCTACATTTTTTCTCTTTTTGTCCCACATTTTTGCCCTTTTTCAATATTGTGTGCCACATTTTGCTCATTAAAGCTACCCTTTGCCATTGCATACCACCTGGTTCCTCTTCATTTGCCCATTTTTTGGCCACTGTTTTGCCCATTTTACTCACTTTACACTCTTTTTTTACCTCTTTTGGACCATTTTTGGCCACCTGTTACCATGTTTGCCTCTACTCTCTCGTCAAAAAACCCCACAAAAAACGTAGTGGACTGGACCCGACGATGCCCGCTATGCCAGAAGGCTAGTCCACCCCTGACAAACACACACACTCGCACACACACTCTTCAAGCTGATGCGCTGCAGAGGTGTTTCAAGGCTGCTGCTGTGCATTAAGAGACATTCATAAAAAAACTCATTAACTCCCTTTACAAAGCAGCCTTTGTGACCTGCCAGATCCTACACACACACACACACACACACACACACACACACACACACACACACACACACACACACACACACACACACACACACACACACACACACACACACACACACACACACACACACACACACACACACACACACACAGCCCTATGATAATGTGCGTAAACACTAAATGAGATTAAATCTCAAAGGGCTGCAGACATGGACTTTATTTTTACTTTCAAATCTGAAACACTTTACGCAGCATATAAACAACTTTCCGGCAAAAACACTAACTTTGTTCCAAACCCCCACGCTGATGCCTGGTTGACTTCAACTTATTATATTTAAAACGACTTTGTATAAATAAACTATGAAAAATTGCTGCAGATCATGTTGCTCCTCCGAAAATAGATTTTATCCCTCCCATAGCCTAAAAATCAAAACCATTCTGTATATTCTTGCATTTGTAAGGTGACTTTTCTTTCATTCGGATTGAATTTAGATCTCAGGGTTGACGTGGGCAGATATTAAATAGATTCATTAGGTTTGTACAAGGAAAGTCCTAATGTCGTGTAAACAACCTGAAAACATTGTGTCCAGGCTGTCAGGAGCTGTGTTTCCATTACAATTTTTTGCAAAATAAAAGCCATATTTCTAAAGTTTGATCAAATTATAATTGCGCTTTGAACGTGTTTCCATTTAAGGTTGTTTTGAGCAGTAATAATGCTCAGAAATGTCTTATCTCCTCTTCTGTCTACACGTAGCGCACCATGTTTTCTCAGAGACAAGTGGTCATGTGACCAAGTACGTCACATTCTGTGATGTTTAATTGCGGAAAAAGTGTTTCCATTGAGCTTTTACGATACATTTCAACACCGAAACGTCTGAAATTCCTCCTCATGAAAGCGTAAAAACTTTTTAGCAATATGGGAGTGTTTTTTCGAAATTCAGGTGTTTCTATTACCAGTTTTTGTTGCGCCATTTAGATTTTGCGCTTTTCCAAGGGTAATGAAATGTGATTGTGTCTCTTTGTTGCACCAAGTTCAGGTTAAATTAAAAAGTATGGCTGATCTTTTTTTTTTTTTTTAGAAATCCAGGAACATACAAACATCTATATTTTAATTGTTTAATCCAATGGTTTGACTGTTCAGACAAAATTTGAACAACCAGAGAAACTGTAAATAGAAAACGCTTTTTTTAAAGCAGACAAAGTTCAAACAAAGACATGAGGAAATAAAACAAAACCTCATTCAAACAAACATCGGTTTGTTTAACCACTTTTGGAAAGTTGCGTTCCAGCAGCCAATCCACTGTGATGAATTTACCACGCGGCCACACTACTTCCTGTCCGACCTCACATCTCAGTGAGTGACCTGCTCAGGTTTCATTGGCCTGGACGACGAGCCAAGGCAGCACTGCCTGGTTTCCAGCAGATGAGTGTGAAGACTCTGGGAAGAGGTCAGCCTCTCACTGGGTATTCCCTGAAAGCTACTCAGCTGAGACCACCAAGGTGACGGGGTGGATAAAATGACTGGCCACATTCTTATCCCAACTCCCCCGAGGGAAAACGAGCAATAGGTGAAGGAAGCGTGAAAGTGTGTTTGGAGTTCTTTACGTGTCATTTACATTGAATATGTGCACTGTACTGGAAAGAGTAAGCGCTGAATACTCCATAAAGGAACACTTGTTGGGAACAAGTTGAGAAAAACTTGCAGCTCCGACAGACGGCCTGAGAAGTGATGGATGATGGAGGAATAAGTATCTGAGCTTGGGGGGAAACTTCTAATTAGGAGCAGGTACATGCTGCTCCATCCCAAGGGGAGGGGGTTGTTGAGGGGGCTCTTAGATCCTCATGAATCGAATAGTGTGGCGACGGGCTTTTAGGGATGGACCAGGCCTGGCATCTGTGCCAACCACAGCACAGGAACCGCTCCGATTTTTCTCACCACATGTGATTGGTCCCCTGGGTTCTATGACCCATCACATAATCAAGTCATTCTGACAGTCTGCTGCTGAAAAAGACACAAACCTGAATACATTCCCTCCTCTTTTCTGCTTAATTGGGCTATAAAGAAAGTTTTTTTCATGAGCGTACAGCTTTTCCTCCCACATAGAGCTCCATTCATCATAAGGAAACATACTGCGATCACATTTCCTTTAAGCACAACAAAATCTGCTTCTGAATTTAAGAGAATCATGAATAACTAATCAATTCTGGTGTTTTTTTTTTTATTACCCAAACTCAGTTGGTATTACCGAAATCAGTTATTCTTCATTATAGCCAAATCTCCATATTTGGACAAATCAATGCGTATAGTACATTTTTCTACCTCTGATTTCTGTACAGCCTGCACCTGTGGAACTGAAATGCACCTGTGATGTGATGAGTTCTGATGACAAATCAATGACTCTTGTGATACTGGATCACACAGAGCTCCACCAAGCACCAAATATCCTTGTTGCCAGATGTTGGCAGTTATCTGGTATCATGATCATTCACTTTAAACGCTTGGAAGAAATATTTCTCCCTATTAATAATGATACATTAGGTCCAAATGCATAGGCACCCTCACTTTTACTGTTCTATATCGGGATTATCCAATCTGAATGAAACTCATGGGGGTTAATGAAGAACCAACTCAATAACTGAGTAAAATTTTATAAAGATTGGTCAGTTACAAACTGAGATTTGTGAAATTTTGCCAATGAGAGATAGAGTTTTTAAATTTTTAAGTACCGGTATATTTTTGATGCAGATATTGAAGAATTACAGGTGCTGGTCATATAATTAGAATATCATGAAAAAGTTGATTTATTTCAGTAATTCCATTCAAAAAGTGAAACTTGTACAGTATGTTATATTCATTCATTGCACACAGACTGATATATTTCAAATGTTTATTTATTTTAATGTTGATGATTATAACTGACAACTAATGAAAATCCCAAATTCAGTATCTCAGAAAATTAGAATATTACTTAAGATCGATATATATATGAAAAAAAAAAAAGCATTTCTAGAAATGTTGGCCAGCTGAAAAGTATGAACATGAAAAGTATGAGCATGTACAGCAGTCAATACTTAGTTGGGGCTCCTTTTGCCTGAATTACTGCAGCAATGTGGCGTGGCATGGAGTGGATCAGTCTGTGGCACTGCTCAGGTGTTATGAGAGCCCAGGTTGCTCTGATAGTGGCCTTCAGCTCTTCTGCATTGTTGGGTCTGGCGTCTCGCATCTTCCTCTTCACAATACCCCATAGATTTTCAATGGGGTTAAGGTCAGGTGAGTTTGCTGGCCAATCAAGAACAGGGATACCATGGTCCTTAAACCACTGGTACTGGTAGCTTTAGTGCCAAGTCCTGTTGAAAATGAAATCTGCATCTCCATGAAGTTGGTCAGCAGCAGGAAGCATGAAATGCTCTAAATCTTCCTGGTAGAAGGTTGCGTTGACCTTGGACCTAAGGAAACACAGTGGACCAACACCAGCACATGACATAGCACCCCAAACCATCACTGACTGTGGAAACTTTACACTCAACTTCAAGCAACGTGGATTCTGTGCCTCTCCTCTCTTTCTCCAGACTCTGGGACCTTGATTTCCAAGGAATATGAAAAATGTACTTTCATTAGAGAACATAACTTTGGACCACTCAGTAGCAGTCCAGTCCTTTTTGTCTTTAGCCCAGGCAAGACGCTTCTGACTCTGTCTCTTTTTCAAGAGTGGCTTGACACAAGGAATGCGACAGCTGAAACCCATGTCTTGCATACGTCCGTGTGTGATGGTTCTTGAAGCACTGACTCCAGCTACAGTCCATTCTTTGTGAATCTCCCCCACATTTTTGAATGGGTTTTGTTTCACAATCCTCTCCAGGGCGAGGTTATCCCTATTTCTTGTACACTTTTTTTCTACCACATCTTTTCCTTCCTTTCACCTTTGTGTCTTGCCCTCCTTGTGCAAGTTGTCAATGGTCGTCTTTTGGACAACTGTCCGGTCAGCAGTCTTCCGCATGATTGTGTAGCTACAGAGCTAGACTGGAGACCATTTAAAGGCCTTTGAAGGTGCACCAGGTGTCTTCAATATTGAACCTCTCCCCAATATTCAAATTTTCTGAGATACTCCATTTGGAGTTTTCATTAGTTGTCAGATATAATCATCAGTATTAAAAGAAATAAACAATTGAAATATGTCAGTCTGTGTGTAATGAATGTATAAATTATACAAGTTTCACTTTTTGAATGGAATTACTGAAATAAATCAACTTTTTCATGATATTCTAATTTTATGACCAGCACCTGTATGTATGTATAAACTGTTTATGTAATTTAACAGTCTAATGTAATCTGCTAATGAAAGATAATATATTAATTCTTATAAAACAACTCCATAAGGTGAAAATACAAATGCAAAACTGCCACAAAAAACTATTTAAAATCAGTCACAGATTATTGGGGGGAAAACAAGACGTTTCAATATTATTGTGCTCGAGTTTGCCCTTCCACATATTAATGATATAAAAGTAGTTAAGACATCTAGGATATCTAAGTGATAAGTGACAGATATTAGTTCCTGCAGGATCTTCACTTAAACTTCCTTCATTTTGTCATATTGTTTTTCTTAAATTGGGAAAATTTTGGAATCATTTGAGGAAAGTGGCAGGATTTCAGAAAAATTTAAAGTCCTTACAACAAATTGCGATTAAAAATTACTGCGAGCCCTGCCAATATTGTGGAGTTTGATTGAATTTGTGTAATTTGAGGGGCTGAGATATCTACAACTAATTTATTTGGTAAACTACACAATCATTGGTGTTTTCTCTGACAGTTTTATTTTCTCCTGCAGGCCGAGTTTGATTTGGCCCCCGGGCCTTTACTTTGACAACGGTTTAATTAAACTCAAAGATCTTATTTAATGTTACAGACAGACACTGGTTTATTTCATTTAAGTTGCATTTATTTTTGCTTAATGAACCGTAATTATTAATCTTCACATCAATCTGTCATAGCTTTTAGTTTCTACGTTTGTTTTCAAACTAAGAGGGAAATGTAACGGTTTACCTGAACCGTAGGGGCTGAATGTAAAGAATAAAGTTATCTCATTATCTCCATGGGGGGGAACTCAGTTTGGCAAAAGATTGATGTTGAAAATATGAAAAACGTGGAAAACACTCTCTCCCACTCAGCCACTTTCCAGAAGTGGGCTGTTGTCCAGCAGCTACATGTAGTCACTTCATGGTTTGTGTTACAGTACATATTGACATTTGATGGTGATGTTTTGAAATATCTGCCCATCATATGTTTTGACAGGAAAAACCTGAACCTCACTGAGTGTTTGGGGCGAAAGGAAAACTTCATCTGACGGTGGTTTACAGAAACGTTTTCATTCAGCGTGGATTGCCGAGTGTACACACCAGCAATGTAAAAATGAATTTTAAAAAGGGCCAAATGAGGCTTAAAAAGGAGCTTTTGATAGAAAGAAACGAGCACCCAACTGAGAGCTGGACTCCATACATGTGATGTATAAATAAACGGGAATCTCATGCCAGCTTTTCTCAACAAACCAGCAGCTAAATGGGAGATTTAATTTCAGATTGAAAGTTTCTTTAAGATGCAGCGATATCAGAATAAATGATAATCAGAAATGACAGGTCCTAAATGACTCTGTGCTTGATGTAGGTGTTGCTCTGAAGAGGACTGTGGTGTGTGTAGCGATCAGCACCTGCTGGGCCTGATTCTAACCGACTAAAATGTGTTTTTAATGCCAAACTGAAATTGCACACAACTAATGCACCTTTATTGGAATAAATATCAAGGGTTACTTTTAAAATTCCCTTTTTTTTCTCTTTTTTTTAAAAAAAATTTTAAATTTTTTTTCTTGTTTTTATGCATCATTTTGTATCATTTTGTATAAACGACTGTGGCAACTGATATGACAATGGGAACCAGAAAATGTGATTATCTGAGCCACATTATCATCATTTATTTTGAATGAATTAACCAACCTGAGCATTAAGGCTTTTGTCTGTTTTTGTGGTAATTTTGTTTCTTTTTTTTTTTTTTTTATTGTTGTCATTTTTGATGCAATTTTGTGGTAATTTTGTCAACTTTTCTCTCATTTTGTACGTTTTTTGGTGTTGTCTTGTGTAATTTTGTTGTCATTTAGTGTGTTTTTGTTGTTTTTTGTTTGTTTTTGTGCGTTTTGGAAGTCATTTTGTGTGTTTTTGTTGTCTAGTGTATTTTTCTTATGTAGGCGAGTCATTTAGTGTCCTTTCTTTGGGGGTCGTACAAAATTAAAACGAGGACCACCTGTGGCCCCTGGGTCACGAGTTGCGCACGACTGCTGTAGAACTAGATTTATTAAAATGTGGTCAAAGAATGGAAAAGCAACGTGTCCAGATCCCAAGTGCACATTAATTGAATAAATTAAGATGCGTAAACTTGTATTACACTTTATGCATTTTGCTTTTCAAAAATGTGTTCATATATTGCCAGAAATGCTTAACTGTTGAAATAAACGTTGCATTCAAAAGTCTTTTATATTTGGCAAATCATCAGAAAGCTCTTAGCTTTTGACCATTACATGCATTAAGATGTTTTCTTTTTCAGTGCAGTCAATCATGTGCTTTGACATACAAAAATAGACTGGGACACTTAGCAAAGAAAACCTCATTTATAACTTCAGTGCCTTCAGTGCCTATATTATATTACACATATAAGAGGTGCACATGAATATGTTAGGCGAGGTGAAGAGGCTCTTTAAGCGGTTTTGCTTTGATCCTTCCTTGTCCCGACAAAACAGGCCCGTATTGATGACGCTGCTACTAGATTTTTAAAACCAGAATTCTTTCATTTTGAGCTGCAATAAAATTAAAACAAATAATTGTATTAGTGACTTTAAATGTGACATAAAATATATTAAAATCGTGTTAATTTGATTTGATGTAATATAAGAGTTTGTACTAAACTTAAACAGTTTTTAAGCAGATCCTTAATGTCAGGCTTGAAACACAACAAAAGAAACTAAAATTACATCTGCTGCACGAGGGGCATATCTGGCCTGTGGGCTACTGGTTTCTGTCCAGACATAGGCAACGTGCGGCCCCCAAAACAAAATTGTAATTCATGAAGTTGGGGTTGAAGTTGGGTGGACGGTGGCTTAGTGGTTAGCACGTCCACCTCACAGCAAGAAGGCCCTGGGTTCAAGCTCTGGGGTGGAGACTTGGGTTATAATCTAATGAACTGATTTACAGTCAGCTGATGAAGCCTGTGTGTCGATCCACGTGCGTGGATGGCTGAATAGAAACACGTGTGTGCTGTAATAAAGTTTTACTGCAGAGCGCTGTCCGTTTATCATCTAATGGATTAATATAATCTTGTGGTTTTACGCATTCACAGTGTCATCAGCTTCCTGTCTGAGTTCTCACATATCTGCCTTTTCTGTAACAACAGGGTTGTATTTGGTCTGAATTATGAATTTGAATTATTCATCATTTTAAACTTCAGTAACCTGGTCGGTACCAAGTTATGAGGTGGATCAGATCTGAGCAAGTATGAAAGCTCCGCCTCCTGCTGTGCACTGCACTAAGTTGCTGTTGCTCTCCACTGTCATTGTGGATTTTTATTCATTATATATAGATTATAAGCTGTTCCTCCACTCATTGATCAGACGCTCAGTCTGCCAGTTTTCTCCATTGATTGATCAGACGCTCCAATCTCCACCCCATTCAAGTGCACGAGGCTGTAATCACTTGCCTTCAATTAGCATGTTGTGATCATAGGTGATCGACGTTCGTAAGACAGCTCCTGTCTGACAGGGAATGTTTGGTTAATTGAAGCCAGCTAACGGAGATTAATCTAGTCTAGATTTGTAACATAGGCCCTGAATGCTAACATGAATGTTGATAGTGTAGCCCTCGGATCCGACAATCAAATGTTTGTCCCATTTCTGCCTCAGAGTGAGAATTAAAATAACAGAGTAAAAATGACAGAGAAAACATGAATCATTGTGCAAATAAAACTTACAGGGGCTCACAGTTTTCTCAGTGTTTATATTGCATGATTGCAGCCATTTTTAATGTTAAACTGTTGTAAAAAAACCTCAAAATTCTTAGAAAATTACATAATATTTCCTTTAAATAAAAATTGGTCACAAAATCTAGAACATTTCAAGTGAAGATTCTTTTGGGACTGATGTCTATCATGTATTGCTTGAATATTGTTGGTTTCCTACATACTTTTGCAAACTAGGGCACAATAATGTTGTTTTCCCACATAAAACCTGTGGCCCACTTGAGATCAAACTGCTTTTTGTAGTTTACATGTTTGCACTATATTGTAATGTTCGTCTGTTTTGAGTAATGCCTTTGCTAGAAGGAAATACATAAATTGTGTCTTTTCCATAACAAAGAATATCAAATTACTTCAAGTTTAAGCATCATGTGCGTAAGAAATTCCACTTCATGAACCAAAGAAGGACAACTGGGAGAAGAAATACTCCAACATGAGCGTCTGTTAAGTGCAGTATACCCTCCGCGTTGGGGTGTGTCAAGAGACTTTTCCTGGTTTACTTTAAGCTGGCTGCCTTCTAAAAGTGATATAACGCAGGTTTCCTCTTCTATTCATACACTGTGAGTCTTGGATGTTGGGCTTAACCTGAAATATTTGTGTGGGAACATCATCGGGGTACAAAGATATTGGCAATGGCAACCGGGCATAAGGGCTTCCCTATTTGTGCCACAAGATTAGAGAGTGTTTTGCCCGCTGGCGCCAGAAGCCTCATATAGTGAGCGCTGATTAAAAGCACATAGCGTTGCCTTCTCGCTGACAGTGGCTGCGTTTCACTAATGTTTGACTAATGCTCTCAGTGTCAGAGACAATAAAAAGTGGCCGGACTCAGAGAGAGAAGAGGACAAGAAGTTCGTATGAGGAAAGTGACCGTCTGTCACTCCTCATTGTGTGCAAATGTCGCAGACCTCATTGTGGTACCTGAATAGAGCCGCTTTAAGAGAACTCCTCCTAGCATGTAACCCTGGAGCATTCAGGAATCATTACGGGGTCACCTCACCCTGGTTACCAGTAAATATTTTCCCCTCTTGTGCAACAGTTCGTATTCAGCGTCAGTGATCAGAGAGACAGAAAATTACATGTAATTCACTGTTCCAGTAAACAAAATGTAAAGTGCAGAATTAACATTTGAAAGCGTGACTGTAGGAAAGGATGTAAAGTAACAGAAATTGGTGCAGACAGTCCTCTACTCACAACCTGCTTTTGATCCAAGCAGTTATTTTTACGAGCTGCGACTATCTGTGTTAGACTTTCAGTTCACACACATGTGTTAGACTTACAATAACTATATGGAGGATATCAGGCTTTTTTGCAGTGCACACTATAGGATAACATCCAAACATGACAAAGTGTTGGGCTGACTTCTATTTGCAATACTGCTTGCAAACAAAGAGGACGTGTGTGATCAATGCTGCTTCACTTGATACTCCTCCTTGCCTCTGCCTGTAAATATGTATCTATCTGTATCTATTATTCTTTATACTTTTGATATAATAGTTTCTATTTATATGTTCTATTTATATTTATATTTATTTATAGCCTCCATTATTATATTGTTTATTTTATCTCCTTCATTCAACTATTTTTCAGGTGTCTTTTTGGTATTCTGTGTGTTGCCTTCTGTTCTTTTTTTCTTGCACTTTATCTGATCTGCAATAACAGTAATTTCACTTTACATTTAGATTTATTTTTCATGTATACACATCTTTAACAATGGTATAGAACATGCTGTTTTATACAAGTTTTTACATTTGGCATTCCATATAGTAAGGATTAGTTTTTGTCATGTAAAATGTTTTTGGTAATGAAGTGAACTTATTTCTTTGTTTCGTTTTATTGGGTTGCTTCGGGTAATAAGTAGCTGTGGCACTCCAGAGCAGCACAAGGTGATGGAGAGCCTACCTGAAGTGTCTGAGAGAAGTTGATAAAAGGATTTCTAAAGTTGTTATCTAAAGGCACACTGTATAACTTTTGGCCACTAGGGGCGCTAGGCCGGTAACTTTCACGCAGGCGCCTCGAGTGGCCACAAGCGCCACAGCACTGTCGCAAAAAACAGTCAGTCGGGCCAGCCTCCCTTGTCTTTTGATTGTGTATGCAGACAGTAGTTGACCTGTAACTTCCGGATAAGGATTGGCTCTAAGGGCTGGGGTGCCAAGCTGGGCTGGGCTCGCAACACTACAGTCTATGGGCTGGAGTATGGGTTGGAGGAGCAGCCGCCACCGCCGCCCTCCTCTCCTCGCCGCTGGAGTCCCGGCACTCGGCCTTCCTCACCGCATCGATGGCGCTCCCCCCACTCCCTGGCCTCCCCGCAGTCGTTGCCCCCCTAGATTGTAGCCGCGGCACGAGCCCAGCCCCACTTCGCATCCCAGCCCTTAGAGCCAATCCTTATCCCGAAGTCTTTCACCAAGTCACATGACCTGGTGAAAGACGGTCCATCTCCTCCAAACTTACATAGTTGGTATTTCAAGACGGAAGCCCCTCTTGGAGCATTGATACTGTCAAGCGCTATATTGGCCTGAGGAATCATTTAAAATAACTCATATGGGTCAACTTTTTAGGTCAAAAAGTCCACGATGTGCCTTTAAGATGAAGATTTCAGCTTTATTCTCTTGGAGTTGATGAGCCAAAGAGGTATTTTATTTGTGAAACTTGTAAAATGTGTCTTTTTGTGAGTTAATATAAGTTTTGTATTTTATTTTCTTAGTTCTGACAGCATTGGACATGTAAAGACGTGTTAACAAATGGCTGTTAAAATTAAAACCCAAGAACGATGTTGAGCCTTCACTAAACTTGGAGGGAGTAACAGTATGAATTTAATGTCATGCAGGCAATACTTGTATAAGTTCCATCTATGATCTCACAGTCCTGGCCCTCAGGACCTGGTCAGTGTATCTGAATAATCCCTGAGACTGACCCCACAGCTCATGAACACAGTTTCTATGTGCAGCAGCTCCCATGACGCCCCCCCCAGGAACACGTCTCTTCCATGTAGACCAGGCAGTGTGAGTGAGTGTGAACGTAAATAAACCCTATTATGCTCTCCATCTCCTCGGCTCCTGTGGCACGCTCCAGGTAAACACAGAGCTTCCTGCAAAATTCCTCTGCTGCTGGTGCTGTAATTAGAAGGCCACAACAACACTAAATCCCATCGTCCTCACAACAAATGGAAAGAGAAACATTGAGGTGCTGTGACACCACGAGCTGAGTAACCTACAGTGGGAAAGGTCATCTCTCAAAGTATGTCTGTAATTTGCTGGAACAACATGCAGGCAGTATCAGTAAGCAGCATGCAGAGTGATTTACATGCTTTAATGAAAAGTGACAAACTGTTTCCACACAAACACTGAAGTGTTCTTACCATCGTACACGCGTGTTACTGACGTGACTGTGAGGTCATTGAAGTGACCAGAGGAACAGCAGTTCAGGGCTGAGAGGATGCCTGTGTGGAGGGATGTAAACAGTACACATGACATACTACTAAAGTTTAGAAACCAGCAGCAATAACCCGAAATTCACATGTAGAATGCATATTTATTCTATTTGTAACTCCTTTCAAGAAAGTCTGTTGTTTAGGACAATATTTATACATATTTTAAACCTTCAATGGTTTATTCATTTGCTGGTTAGGGCAGCCCAGACAGTGAACTGACACATTACCAATTTGTAGTGTTGTAGCACTCAAGACGAGTCTTGGTCATAAGACCACATTTTAGCGGTCTGGGACTGATGTCATATCATTTATTACTTGAATATTGTTGGTTTCCTACATACTTTTGCAAACTAGGGCACAATAATGTTGAAATAACTAGTTTTCCTACATAAAACTTGTGGCCCACTTGAGATTAAACTGCTTTTCATAGTTTATATATGTTTTGCGCTATATAGTAATGTTTGTCTGTTTTGAGTAACGCCTTTAATAATATTATTATAATAATAATAAATAATATCAAATTACTTTGATGGACTTTAGGTCTCGAGACCACATTTTAGCAGTCTTGGTCTTGTCTCTGCAGGGCATTTTTACTCGGCCTTGTCTTGGCCTCAGCCTGGCCAGATTTGAGTTTTTCCGTCAAGACCGGCTCTGATCTCTGATCTGCTATTCTTCAACTTCATACAATGCGATATTCACTAGCAAGAACCATGCCACCACAAAGTGATATATAACTTATTTAATCTGATATAGAGAAGTTGGGAGTTGGTGGGACTTGAAGGTGATTTTTTGAAGACATCTGAAAAGTTGTAGACACCTTGTTTTTGTTTGTCAAATGTATTTAAAAGGAAACTAAAATAAAGTTTTTTAAAAAAATTTTTTTATGGTCTTGGCTTGTCTCGGTCTTGGTCTTGACTCGGTCTTGACTCTCTGGTCTTGGTCTTGGTCTCAGATAATGTGGTCTTGAGTACAACACGACTAATTTTCATTTTGAAAAGGTGTTTTGATCTCCACTGAAAACACTATCTAATTGAAATTGTTGGAAAGGTTTTGCACATTGCATTGTGAGATGTGATGTGAAGTCCCGTAGACAGATGCATAAAAGTGTTTTTACCTCATCCTTACTGTTCTGACATCCTTTTCCCTTTGTTTGTGTCTGAAAAAATGTGTTGATGCATAGAACCACAACAACGGTCACAAAGACATCAAAGTGAACGTCTTAGATGGACCCAATCAGATTAGGACAGAGATTCACTGAATAAAATGTTGAGTACCTTTGGATAGAGCGTGAAAGAACCAAGAAGTGACTTCAAGGGTTTTATGGAGGAAAGTTGGCTTTGCATCAGGCCATGATGGCTCACAGGAGCAGAGGCCTAAAGATGGATCCTAGCCGACCCCCTCCTAGGTGTCAATGTTATGACATTTGTACCGCTCCACTGTTTTCTCTCACAACAAGAGCACTTCATCTTCTAGGGTGGCCCGGCCTCGTAAAAAAGCCTGATTTACATGCTGTGGATCGGACCATCCACCGTCTCTTCTTCCTGTTGCACTTACGCTTCAGTTCCTGTGGGCCTGAGCTGGACCATCAGGGGCAATAAATAACCACAGAATGGAGTGAGGAGAGAGTGGAATTCTTCCTCAAAGTACATCCAAAAGTGGGAAGAACTTTTGTTCATACAACGCATCGTTTTTTTCACACAACGGTTGATATTATAAATGTTTTAGAAGGTTTTATTTGTTCTGACTCAAAATATTTCCAAAGACTAGTCAGCCATATGAATCAGGATGTGTGAATTGTTCCCATATCAATGATTCAGAATGATAAAATCTAGCTCCATGTAGAATTACATCAATATGTGCAGATCAAATACAACATGGAATGGATTTGTATCTTTGATAATCACAAGAAGAAGGAGATGATATATGGAAAACATAGGCATCATGGTCCGTGTAGTCTATTGAAGACGGCCTTGGTCGACAGGGACCTGATCCATACTGTCAGGTGTAATAGATATGATTAATCCTTTTAATGCTGTTCTTACTAATGTTGTGGATGGTTCTAGTTTTTTCTAAGCTCATTTTGAAAACAGACAAAACAACGTTCATAATAGAGCAGTCATAAAAGCAAAAACATTTGTGTCTCTACGTGGTTCTGTAGCTGGTTTGTCAGATATGGTTTCCTATAAGGAAGCAAATTTAATCTCACTATATTCCCTTGCAGTTTAATCAGTCCTTTGTCTACCTAATCTCTTGGCAGTTTGGCCTACCTTCAACAGTATAATCAGTATCAATTTTTTTATCATTAGAATTCTGATTTTTAGCAATTAAAAAAAACTAATGGCAGGGAACTCTAAAATTTCTTAATGAGATAATTAGAACTTTGACTAATTTTATGAGCTTAAAGGGATCTATTTATTGATCTGTGGTGAAATGGCTGCTCGTGGCATTTAATGAGCACCAACAAGCTTGTTGAAGGTCAGATTTCTCATTTCCAGGTATGTGCAACGTCCAAATTCATTCACCTTATTGCTCCTGGCCCTTTTGGGAATAAAATGCTAATGTCCAAGAAATTAGATGACATGTAACTTAACATTATTGCTTCACGATCGAGCCAGTGGTGTGTCATTAAATCACTGTCATCAAACAGAGAATATCTTTCTTTCCTCTGTCTTTCTGCCATCTGTCCTGTTGAAGACACTCTTAGTCTTCTTAAAACTCTTCCTCCCTCCTCTAACAGTTTAGGAACTTTCTTAAGGCCTGGGATTTTTTCTAATATCTTCCCAAAGGAATTCTACAATTCAAAGTCACCTCAGGCATTGTGTTGTTTTCAATGGACGAAACAACCGATCATTGTGACTGTGTGGACAGTTTACCAATGCTTATTTGAAGTGTTGTAGTACTCGAGACCGGTCTTGGGACCAGATTTTAAAGGTCTTTGCCTTGTCTCGGACTTGAAAGCATCTATACTCGATCTTGTCTCACATCTTTACTGATGAGATAATGAGGAGAAGAACTTGGTAAAATGATAAATATCTTCGATTCATGCATTACTTTTTTTTGTCTGTAAAATGTATTTTAAAGAAACTAAAGAGAGAATGTTCTTTAACTCCTTAACCTTGTCATGGTTTTTGAAATAGTTTTTTATGGCCTGGTTCTTGGGTTGTCTCGGTCTTGGTCTTGACTCCGTCTCAACTCCCAAAAGTCTTGGTCTTGTCTTGGTCTCTCATTGCATTCTAGTTTCGGGTAAGTCTTGGACTTAGATACTGTGGTCTTGAGCTCAACACTACTTATTTGTCAAGTAAAACATCTTGCTGCCATCTTGTCTCTGGAAGTGGAAATGAGACAGTAACTGAAAAATCAACACAGTATAAAATGAATGTCTCTGTAAGAACACTTAAAGATGTTCCAGCTAATGAATCAGCCACTCACACAGTAGCAGTATTTTTGAATTAAAGGCAACCACTATGTTTGGAGTCACTGTATATTTATCCAGCTCTGTTTGACTTGGCCATAGTTTTGCTGATAATTTATGTCACATCTGGTGTCAATCTGCCATCACCTTCCTCATAAAAGGTCCGCAAATCATGAACATATTCTTTAGTTGGCGAGAACCGTTTGGCTTGATTTGTGGATTATATCTTTTGCACAGTGGACTGAATGCTTAGTTACAAATCAATGGGTTTCAAAGTGAGGAAATAGTTTTATATATGGACGTGTATCTGTAGCCATACCTGAACCAGGAGTGTGTTATTTTAAGCACCTGTGGCAGTATTTCAAATTGAAGCGATACTTGGAATCAGTGTTGGGGTCATTTATCATTGTAATCACGTAATTGATGAGTAATTACATTTGCGATGTAATTGTACTTGTAATTGAAAAATGTGTTGCTGTTGTGATCGTAATTGAATTTTCATTGAGTTGAGATAATTGACTTTGTAATTGTAATTGGCATGGAAATTCTATAAAAACTGTCAGCTACAATTAAATAAATGCAAAACTGGGGAAAAGTGTTACAGTTCTATAGCTTACAGTCGTAAGTAATAATTATTTTATTTTAATATCAAGTTTTCCCACTCAGTTCTCTTGAGTATAATTTTACTATAAAAAAAATTATAAAACTAAATTCAGAGGTATATACTCAGAAAAATGGCCCACCAAATATGATAATACCAATATTTTTATGGATATGGAACCCAACAAGGTATGCAAGAGATTAAAATAAAATTGGATGATAGATAATATTTTTTTATGTATTTTACAGCTGATTTAAGACATGGGGGCAAAACTGACCCGTTATCATATCAAGAAATGCTAACAGAAAGCGAACACAAGAGGAAGGTTACGTTTAATGGGGTTATTCATTTTAGGCTCAGTAATTGTGATTAATTGCAATTTAACTTTAGTAATCGAGAACATAACTCTTTTTGGTTTTTAGGGGAAAAAAAATCTTAATTGTAATTACAAAAAGGATGGTCACCATAATCATAATTGAGTTGTAATTGAACAAATGAACACATAAATGTAAATGACTTCAACCATGGTTGGAGTACCCCAAAGAAACAGTTGTTACATTAATTATTCTGGAATTTATTTTGCACAGTTTAATGAGCAACAGATTTGCAATATAATTATATACTGTATGAAAATGAACAACATATAAGCACTGTGTACACTTTACATTGTGGCAATCTTCTCCATTTTCAGCGTGCGCTAACAACTCATTGAAAGGATTCAGTCAAAATATCTTTAGTGGAAGTAAAGCAGAGAGAGACGAGGCAGGAAAAAAGGTGGTCAGTGAATGTTTCATTATATTTAACGTTGCCTTCCCTGCAGCACTCTCCAAAGTAAGCGAGCAGAGTGAGGCGGGCCTGAAAATGCTCAACCCCCTTGTGACCACTTGGAGCGAACCAACCCTCCACTTTCTTATTTTCGCTCCCAAATGAAAGCCACGGCGGGGATCGCTCGGACACAGTGGTGCTTTTAATTTGACGAGGAGTTTGCTTCCAATGTTTTAAACTGCCGAGAAGGAGACTTGACATGATTATGACGGAAGGAAATAGTTGTACAGAGAGAAAGTGGTAAAGTCCACAGGCGAAAGTAATGGATTACATGTACTCACGTTACTATCATTGAGTTGCTTTCATGGGTACTTGTACTTTTTTGAGTATACTTCTAATTCAGTAAGTTTACTCGTACTTCAGTACGTTTTAAAAGTAAAGTAAAGTAATTTGTTACATTTCTACATCCACCCGTAACTGAGTGAAGTATATTTTGTTATTTCTGTTTCATGGTCTCATTAATCATAATCCATAGTTGTGCCATTTTCGTTCAATGCCCAGCCACTTTCTTTGGTTCAGGTTGGGGTTTCTCTCTATTATGTTGTTACCCATGACACATTTGGCAAGGCACTGTTTTAGAGTTCATAATTGGAGTTATACTTAGAGATGTGAATTGAAGTAATTGATTTCATTAGCAGACCTTCGACTTTTATCACAATATTGTATTTTGAGTTCGTTTTTGAAATTGTGACTTTAATGTCGACAGTTCGAGTTTATTCTTGAATGATAAAATTATTTTCTCCATCAAAATTGGCCCTAATTTGCTTCTGAGCACAAAATGTTGGCATATCTACTCTTTGGATAATAAAAACTATCTGTCGTTGTTAGCATGATATGCTAATGTAATAAGCTTAGTCTTGCTCTGTTTTATATTGTGTGCTAGTTTTGAAAATTCAATGATTTATCTTGCCAGAGAACCATTTTGGTTTTACATGGGTTAAAGAACCAGCATTATGTTTGAATCATTTTGTTTGTCATGGAAAACGGCTGCTGACTGATAAAAGTCACATGTTAAACTTGGAGGAGAAATCACTCTAGTAGCCTATCCACGCATCATTTCATTTGTAGATGATATAATTTGTTTTTCTCATTTAAGTTACAATAAACCAGATTTAAGAAAGGACTAGTCTTGGACTCCAGAAACCACCACATGCCTTTACAGCTGAGCGCTTCCTTGGTTTAGCAAAGCCGCAAGAGAACGATTGATGGACAACCACCGCAGAGCTGAACTTTATTTAAACAATAAGCTTACACATTATGGGAAATCAAACATGGTGGGATATTATCACAGTGAAATCATTCTTGTACCACCCACCTTGTTCTCATGCACAGCAGGAGGAACTCGGTGAGGGATACAGAAGGATTGGCTTCCCCATGAATTGTTTGGAAGAGTTGGCGCGCGCCTCATCGGCCGACCCCAAACTCAGCGGGCCAGGCGAGCGAGTACTTGTCATGTGTAGAGTGAGGCAGCTGGGGTTATCCTCAGAGACACGGCGGGGTGAAGTGGTGACCGTGTTTTAGGTACGCCCAGCTGTTTTTGCCCCTAATATTCAACAGATGTGTGGGATCTCAGCCCCACTAAGTCCTCGCACATGCCGGAGCAAGGAAATCAAAGCAAAAGAGGGCCCGAGCACCACGACCTGTGCACACACTCAGCTGTCAGAAGGTCCACACACTCAAATGTATCAGCGTGTATTAAATGACTGTCATTAACCATTTAGCTAAACCATAGCAGTAATTAAGGTCATTCTTGATTTGTGACCTAGGGGATCAGTCAGCTATTGATACTGACTTACAAAACAAACACATCACAACATAAAAATAGACTAAATCTTTTTCTAAATACATGAATAGAAATTAGTTCTTGTACTTTAAAGTTAGTAATCAAACTTTGTCTGAATATACTGATCACATGACAAAGTGGCTTTGTCCAAGAGAACAACAATTCTTCTTTGAATATCATCTCAAAATCTTTGCATTCGCAGTGTCCCCTTATCCAAACATTAGTTAGACTTTACCAGAGGTGTAAAGAGTACGGATAAATTCTACTCAAGTAAAAGTACGGTTACTTGATTGAAAGTAAGTCATGCCTAAAATACTCAACTACAAGTAAAAAGTAGCTCAATTAAATAGTACTCAAAGTAAAAGTTACTAGTTACTTTCACCCCCCACATTTATTTTTGGTAATGAATCTCGCCACGTTTCCCTTGCATACAGTAAACATCTCATGTATAAACATCTTGCAAAATTAGAACCTAATTTATTTAGTTTGTAAAAATATACAATTATTCTTAAAATAAAATAACACCAATGAATTAAATTGAAAAAAAATGAAATAAAAAATTGCAGGCTCTAAGCATAGCTACATTTATGAACTCTATAACTATCATTCAGTGCTGTTTTGGCGCCGTGTATTAAGTTTAATATGATTGGTCAGCTATGATGTGATGCATTTGATTGTTGTCTGGTCATTTCATTTCTTTTTCTAGTTTCACATTGTCCATTTATCATTTTAAAACAAACAAACAAAAAAAGACAATAATTTACTCAGTAACTGTTGGGTGTAGAAATGTAACTTTTTTCAAAACGTACTTGAGTACAAGTAAAGTTACTGATTTAGGAATATACTCAAAGTACCCATAAAAGCAACTCAATTACAGTAACATGAGTACTTGTAATCCATTACTTTCACCTGTGGTAATTATAGCTATTTTTCGTAGAAACACAGCACCAACAGAGAACATGCGTTAATGCCACAGTCATGCTGGTGAAGGATTTCTGCTACGTCTAAAGCCAAAGACTGAATATTAAGCATAGCTGGGTACTTGCTATATAGCCCTATACCTCCTACAGAAAGCCTTAAAGCTAATGAAAAGCAAAGTGTAAAAAAAATATGTGAATTTCTACAATTATTTCTCAAAAAGGGTGGAAACATTGACACGTTAAGTCTTCTCAATTATTTAGTTTTTCCCACCCTCTTTTTTAGTGTATTCTAGCTGTTAACAAGACTTTATGTATAGAAACTGCAGACGAAAGCGTAAATATAAACTTAGAAATAGCTCAGCGCTGACATGTGTGTTTAAGTTGAAACTTTCAGTCCCACCTTGCCCGGAGTGGATTTAGGAGTGAGCCATAAATGAATATTAAAGACTAAATCAATAAGTACATTCATGTAGCTGCACTGGCAGTAGTTTCAGCACCCTGCTGTAGCTGCTCTCTGGGTGTCAGTATGGAGTCACATTTTATGACCTTGTGATTAGTGTTTTTATGGCAGCAGGGAGGTCTGCAGATGGTCTATGTAAACTTGTCACACCAAGGAGCTCTTGTGGAGGAGCATTGATCGAGAGAATTCTAGCTGTGTTAGGATGTATAAACAGAGACAGAGTGCCCTCTTCTGGTGTGTGTTACATCTTACACAAGTATACAGCACAGTGTGTTATCTGATTGCCATTATTGATGTTTCAATTACAAACCGTTTTTCGGTTATTAACGATTATCCATTTAGATTATTGGTGATTACTGACCTTCCATTAAACATCAGTCATCTGCACAATTATTGGCCACTCTATGCATACGCAGCGCCCCTCATTGGCCAGTTTAGGTGACGTGATAGGTGCACCACGTGACTTAAAGTTCCGTCAGTTTTATTTTAGCTCATATTTATTTTTAGCTACCCCGCTAACCCTTTTATTTTAGCCCTAACCCTAACCCAGGAAATACCCTGTAATTTACTTATTTATTTATTTTTTTGTGTATGTATTTTTAAAGGTGGAATTTGCCATGTTAAATATGTTAAAATGAAAAAAAAAATATATATATATCTGTCAAAAGTGGGATTCAAACCCACTT
The DNA here is from genome assembly GCF_900634775.1 of Gouania willdenowi. Classification (NCBI taxonomy): domain Eukaryota; kingdom Metazoa; phylum Chordata; class Actinopteri; order Blenniiformes; family Gobiesocidae; genus Gouania; species Gouania willdenowi. The sequence goes on along the minus strand of NC_041053.1, from coordinate 33,165,545 downwards.
GAGTCAGGCGTCTTAGACCACTTGGCCATCTGGACACGGTGAAAACACAGGCACATTACGGTTATGTAATAATCGACATAATAACCAAATACAATTTGAAAAATAGCAAATAATCGATCGTTAGAAATGTAGGAGTCTATTCATAATCGTAGTGACAGAAGACATTTGGTGTGAGGACCTAATGAAAATGTTTTATTTATTTATTGACGAACATCATGTTCAGGGTTAACTACTTGGATATAAAAATATTTGTATTTTTAATAAATAAAGTACAGATAGAATGATGAAACCTCCAAACTGTCCATCTTCTTCCGCACTGCACAACAAATATACAGTAGAACACCATGCACATCTAATGTGCATGTAATAATGTTTTGAAAAATAAGAATAATTAGCAATTTTATTAGTGTTTAACATAATAGTAATATTAATAACTGTTACATGTAAAATAATAATAATAATAATAATAATAATAATAATAATAATAATAATAATAATAATAATAATAATAATAAATTAGCCCCCACATTTTTTTTTATAAAAGCCGTGAATTTGTGAATTTAAAACCAAAACGTGAATCTCTGGAACAGATTGAAGACATCCGTAACCTAATTATCACCCTCCAAAATAAAAGAAAAAAAGATCAAGCTATAGATTTCACAACCTGAGTCAATAAAACCTTTTATATTCCAACTCCTGAACCATGAGAGAGCCTCTGCCATGCCATTGATGACTAAATAACTCTTTGTAGTTAAGCTGTGTACCATTTAAATAGAGTCGCAATATGAGGATGTGAAGCAGTTTTATTAACGTAATAAATCATTGCTTTTATCCACACGTGTCAAACTCGAGGCCCGGGGGCCAAATCCAGCCATCTGGAGCATCAAATTTGGCCTGCAGGAGAAAGTAAAAATTAACTAATTCAGTTAAAGATAACTATTCTCAGCCCTACAAATACACACATTCTATGAAACTCTACACTATATTTGACAGAGCTCACAGTTTTTCCATGCTTGTATCAGATGATGGAAGACATTTTAATCTCAAATTGTTGGAAAAAAACAAAACATTTTTCTAAAATCCTGCAAATTTCCTGAAATTATTCCATGAAACTTTTCCAAATTAAATGAAAATTGGCTAAAACAAGGCAATACAATTTAAGTGAAGATGTATACATTATTTCTACGTGGAAGTGCAAACTAGTGCACTATAATGTCCTCTTGAGATCAAACCAATCTGTATTTGTAAATTGTACCAAAAGCACATAACGCAAGTAAAGTAATGCATTTAAGCATTCATTAACGAAGAGGACAAGTATAGAAAACATTTCTACGTATTTAGGTTTGAAAATGTGAAATACCTTTTTTTTCCTCTGTCAGCAAATATGGCTTTATACTGTACATCTAATAGACATATGTGTGACTTTTTGTGCTTATATGAACACATTAGGATAATGTTTTAAATGTACATACATTTCAAATAGGCATAGTGCATTCAGTTATCAGTAGATATTTACAATTTTAAATCCTTTAACCACATGTGCCCGGGGGCCAAATCCGGCCCTTTAGAGCATCCATTTCTGTCCGCAAAAGAATGTAAACATGACAGAGAAAACATTAATTATTGTGTAAATTACCAAATAATCCAGTCATAGATATCTCAAATTCACCAATTTAATAAAACTGTACAGTATTTTTAGGGGCTTTGATTTTTCTTTTCTTTATATCACATGAATGCAGTCATTTTTTATTACAAATTGTGGAAAGAACTCTCAATTTTTCCACAAATCTTGATGTGAGAATGTTTTTTTTTTAATTTCTTTGCAGCTTCAGCTGGATGAGGATGACACAGGTCCTGTTGTCATGGAAACTCAGATGACCCTTATATCCTGCACAGGCATTAACGGCCCATGTGGTGCGTGTTTAGTGTTTAACACATTCTTTAACTCCAAGGATCCAGTTTCACCAGCTCACAGCTCCGTCCAACACATATCACAACACCACTGGAGACACTCAAAGGAGGAGGAGATTGGTTTATGTCATTTAAAAAAAACACAAAAAAAAACAAAGATTAGATTTATTGCCCTTAGAATTCAATATTTATTTCATCATTAAACAAAAACACGGATATATATGACACAGTAAGCTTCCAACGTCAAAGAAAATACCAATACAGACCTTTAATATGAATTTTTAAATTATTGACACCATTATGTGACCATATGATTTAAAGACAAAGTTACACCTTACATTTGAATAAAAAAAAGAAAAGAAAAGAATCATGGTATTGTAGTTTTGTCATTATTTAAAAACAAGCTACTTTAAAAAAAAGAATAGAAAAAGTTCTTTGTAAATTTTAAATGATCAGAGATAGAAATAAATACTTTTGTGTAACTCTTGTCTGACAATTTGACAAATAATGTGCCGCCTTGACTGCTTTCAGCCTCACTGCAGCCACTCACAGCCCATAAAACAGACGCGCTGCATCAAATTTTCATTTCACATGTCATTACTTTTAGCTCCTGCTGTTGTCGTTGTGTCCGTGAAGATGTGATGAATATGAAGAGATTGACGGGCCTTGTAAAGAAGAAAATATGGATATAAAACCAGAAAAGCTATGATGGATGTATAAGCTGATTTCAGTGAAGATTTAAAATTATATTTTAAAACCAATGTAAGAGCTTTACTAAAGGGAGACACAAAACTTTGCATTTGACATCACAAAATAAAACAAAATTTGACAGATAATACTAATAAAAAAATCTAAATAATAATATAAAATAATAAAAATGAACAAATTCCACGACCAGAGCTTTTACAGTGGGGGATTTGTACATCTACCACAAATTTATAGCATTTGTGATGCATCATTGTAAAAAAAAAAACAAAAAAAGAAGAATTTTCTTCAAATTAATCTTAAAAATAATAACATTATTTTAAAAATGTATTCTTTAGGAATATTCTGACCCCTTCATGTAAACTGCACGGTTTTATTTCTCTTATATATTTTGGTTAAAACTCTAAACTCTCATGATGCTGCAACTGTTGAATTGCAGCCATTGATGTTTATTGACATTTTCAATGTTCATCAAAATGAGAGACCAAAACATTAAAAATCATCATTAGCCTTGAAAAGCACATGTATAAGAACTGATCAAGACATTAAATCCCAAACCCATCTTTCTCTGTTTTTATATATTTCTATTGATATGTTTACTTTAGGTATCAGTAATCATTAAATTGTTTTTACAGTTTTTTTTTAAATGTTAAGAAATATGAATTAGCTCTAAGAGAAGGACTTCAAACCAAATTTATCAAAATCCTACATTTTTGGTTATATTTGAAGAATAATTTCAGTACTTTACATCTTTTTTGTGTGTGTTTTTTTAATTCCCTGTGACTAATGTTCCTTTTGCCCCAGCAATGATCTCTTTTTGACCAGAGAGTTTGAACATCCGTCCTTGTGCTTCTGTTTTATGTCCATGTATTTGTCCATGGTGAGGGGTTTTCTATGCCCAGTGTAGCCACATCTATGAGCTTGGCTCTCTCCGTTACCCGCTAAGTGTTTAAAGGAAACATGGCGTGCTTGTCCATCAGACCGTCAATCACTGCTGTGGCTCTCACTGTGTCTGCACTAATTATTTCCTCATTAAACCACAATTATTGGCTTTGTTTTAAATGTCAAATCACACTAAAAATCCTGCATATATACAGACAGTTTAAAAAAAAAAAAAAAACAGCTTTTTTTCCTCTCCGGTGACTGTCTTTTTAAAAAAGACATCTTTAGTTTGTTTGGATACAGCTGAAAGGAAGGGATATTACATCTATATTTAACACTGCTTGGATAAGTCAGTGAGGTTGGCTTATTTTTCCAGGTGCTTGTACTTTAGAGGATGGTGATTTCCACTCCATAGAGCAGGGACTTCTGGGAAGGCCTGTTGTGTTGGCTGGGATTTGGCAATGGATGGTTGGATATGATGTAAAAAAAAAAAAAAATGACTCACAACATAGTAAAAGGTATAAAGGACATGAGATGTTGCACAATTTACAGATGTGGAATATAGTGAATTAATGAAGTAATCAAATGGAAGTGAGAAACTCTTTGTAGACGATAACTCAGTGAATATTATTACAGCATGAGAGTCCATTGCCTCTTGTGTGTTCACCTTTGATTAAGATAATCCTGCAAATATAACGGGATGTCGATTGCGAATCTGCGCTTGCTAAAATAAACATTAACTTTTTGCAACATTTAGTAACAAACTACGATTAAAAAATGTATGTGAATTTTTTCTTTTTTTTACGGTACTTTTGACCAGATTTACAGCAATATTTGTGAAATTTGTGATTTTTTTTTTTCTCGTTAAAATACAATGTCAATGTTAAATGTAAATCTAAATGTTAAATCTAAGTGTTAAACTTAAATGTTAAATCTAAATGTTGAATTTAAATATTGAGTTTGAATTTATTTTATTTAAAACAGAGACAATACATATTAATGAACATATACATGTAAATATGCAAGATAATAGCCAATGGCTAATTTCCATCTTTAGTCCATGTTAAATCTAAATGTCATGGCTGAAACAAAAATATTTAGCTAATATACAAATTAATCGGAAGTGCCAAAATAAAAGCTAATTTAGATTTAACATTTAGCAACAAACCATGATTAAAAAAATGTACGTGAATTTTTTATTTTTTTTTTAATGTTACTTTTGACCAGATTTACAGTAATATTTTTGAAAGTAGTGATGTTTTTTTTTCTCGTAAAATCTGGTCAAAAGTAAAAAAAAAAAAAAATGAATAAATAAATCAAATCACATACGTTTTTTAAACATGGTTTGTTGCTAAATGTTGAAAAACGTTGCAGTTTATTTTAGCATGCACAACTTTACAATCGGCACTCCGTACATATGTAAAATAAAGCAAACCAAAGCCCAGTTTTGTAAACGTAGAAGTTGGGGTCTCATTCTTGTTTGTTTTATGTTTTAAAGGTTTGTAAGATTAGTAACAAGCTGGAACAGGCAACTGCAGCGTCTAATGTGGGCTCTGCACTGGAAATGTTTTGTGGTCAAGGGAGATCAGGGTTGTGGTCAATTTTAATTGTAAAATTTGTAATTAATTTCTATAATGACATAATTTTAATTGTAATCGTAATTGAAATAATCTGTTTAAAAAAAAAACAAAAAACTCCCGTAAAACTAACAAAACCTCCTATGTCGTCTATACATGTTGAGTATGAATCAGTGATTGGAGCAGAGACAGTAAAGCGTGTTAGTTGCAGTCAGTGTTGTCGTGTGTTTGTACAGCTGAGCCCCAGCTGAAGAAGCGCAGGCCCCTCTCTCACACTCCATTAGGCCCAAAGCTCCACGGAGGGCTGCACTCAGCACATAAACAGCCTCCTGGAAAAGCTCGGGGATGTACGGGAGAGGCAGGAGGACGCCAGGCTGTCCGGCAACTAACAACAATCACCTTTTTAACATCCACACAAAATGCCTTCAATTCATATTACAGAGAGATGCTTCAGAGCCAAGAGACGGATACTAAAGAAGTTCCACATTGGCTCGCTGATCCTCAGATTCCCTAAATTTAGATTTTGGTATTTAATAATCAAAACTTTCCGCTATATTTGTGGTTTACCCCAGAACTATTGATGTTTACCCAAAGCTGTAGCTTCAAAGTATGGGTATTTCTACACTATAATGCAGAGGTGGGCAACTTTTATCACAGCGGACGCCACAAAAATGTGTTTGTTTGATCGAAGGGCCCCATTATCAACATTCATGTCAGCATTTAGAATAATGACCAATCTGAGCATTAACACAGGAAAGAACAAAGAGTTTTTATAGTAATTTTGTGTGTTTTTCTATCATTCTTTGTATGTTTGTTGTTGTCTTGCTCATTATGAGGCAATTTGTGCATTCTGTTGTCCTGTTATATATTTTTCCTGTAAAACGTGTGTTTTTTGGGGTCATATTGTGTATTTGTTGTCATTTTGTATTTTTTGAAGTCATTTTTGTGTATCTGTTGTCGTTTTGCTTGCTTGTGGGTTTGCAGTCATTTTCATGTGGTTTTCTTGTCTTTTTGTGTACATTTGTTGTCATTTTAGTTTTGTGGGTTTTTGCAGTATTTTCTGTGTTTTTCTTGTCTGTTACCGTATTTTCCTGCAATGTTGTAATTGTTTGTATTATTAAATGTATTCTTGCTTTTGTTTTGTGTACTTTTCTGTCATTTTTTACGTTTACTTTGGGGCTGCATAAAATTAGACCGAGGGCTGAATGTGGTCCCTGGGTTGCTTGTTGCCCATGTCTGCTGTAATGAATATTAAAAAACCAAGGAGAATATTAACATCTCATCAGACACGGCATTGTCAAAAATTGGTAAATTCTTGTTTAACCTTCCTCAGGTGGAAACGCAATGTGCATTTCATATTATTCATAACTTCATAAGTACACATACAGGTCCATTCTGAGCCAAAGTACTTCAGGAAGTGCACACTTGATGCATGTAGCGCTACATGTGTACACTGCAGAGTAGTTGTGTAAACATGCACACAGTACATGAATGCTTATACTCAAACACGGGCCCTGTTTCTTAGATAAACACTTATAACCCACTGCAGTGCATCTGTTTGAGTGGCAGAATGAGTAAACAATCAGTAGAAACAAACCGTTATGTTGCACTGAATGCATGAAGCTCTGTGCGGTCGGGCTGTTGGGTGGGTGTGACATTTCAGAGTAAAGCTCCACGGTGTTCATTAGTAAACATTGGGATAAGCTGGTGTATGAAAGAAATGTATGTGTATTAGGGATGTAACAATATCTAAATCTCACAGTTTGATATAATCATGGTACGATAATTATTGTGATATTGTAGGAAAGCTCACGGTTTTACAGGAAGGCACACAGTTTGTAACCTTACCTGAAAGATGAATTCTCCTGGTGTTCACAAACACCAGAATCTGCATTTGCCACACAAAACGTACCGCAGGGTCGGCAGGATCAAAAAATGTCCCCTTTCACATCATACGCACGTCGGAAGCGAAGCCCCGCCCACCAGCGACACATCCAACTCAGTGAGTTCTCTGCCTGCTGAAGAGAGGAGCTGCACTCCCTTTTCTCCTCTCATGAACATAAACCACCAGTGAAAAAGCTGGTGTGATTAGCGGCTAATGTTATCCTAGCTCAGTGCCAACTTTTACCTGCTACTACCACCTCCTCGCTGATTCTCCTCCACGCCAAATCCTTCCTAGTCCGGTCTCGGTTATAACGGCCGTGTCATACAGCTCCAGGTGGTCACACAGTTTCTACTCCATGGTTGAATGGGTGAACAGACCGGTGTCCATGTTGACGGCCTGACGTCATTGTCAACAAAGACTCTGATTGGCGTTCGTCACGCAAAACAGCCGCAGGAGTTCAATATTTTCAACTCTTGCGAATATGCGTAAAATCGGGAGCTCGCTTGCACGACCAACGCACGTGACACATCTGGGACACATCTATCCATCGACTTTGTATGTAATCTGGACGTACTGACATTTCGTGACGCATCCGGTGTGAACGCAGCATTACCCTTCATAAGCAAACCGAAACGGTTTGAACCAATCATGAGGCAGTGTTGTGGTTTAGGGTGGGATATCCGAGTTTGAAAAAGGCAAAAGCGTAGAAGTAAAATTGGCGCATGCGCAGTTGGGAGAGAGGAACTAGCTGGGCTACCGCTATTAGCATAGCTCTGAATCAAAACAGAAAGATGTCGACGCAGGAGAATGAACGTGTGGAAGCTGCTACAAGCTCAGTTTTAGAAGAATCCAGCATTTCATTTTGAAAAAGCAACAGCGAGAGGCACTTTGCTCATTATAGGACAGTAAAGACGTATGTTTTCACCAGCGGAGCCTTGTTGTTGTTGTAGCCATAGCAGCGTCTCTGCCATGTGATTGGCTAAAACAAATCATGCTTCGCCTGGTTCCGAAAGGCATCGCCTGACATGGACCCAGATCGATGTGGAGAACTCAAGTTAGCAATCTGGCTCTTGCCAGGTTACATAGTTTGCAGCAATGCAAACAATAACAAGAATAATGACCGTTGAGAAATCGTCTGTTCTTTTTTATTTTTAGTGTTTATTGTATTATTATTATAAATTGAATACTGCCGACTAACGGATACAGATTCTTTAGCTAAAGTGCAAAAATTCTAATCGAGTCAGGAACACAGGTATAGAAACAGTGTAGTAACAATAAATGAAATAATAATTTAAAAAAAACAGCCAAGGAAATCAAAGTAGTGCAAACATCCTTATTCTGTGTGTAGATCAATTTTAGGTTTTTCTAGAGAAAGATGAACAACTTTTTTTGACACAATCCTGATGCCGGGTTGTTAGTGGCGTCTCATGTTGCTCGTATTTCTGGAAAAGTAGCGCACGGCACACTTGCAGCGTTTGCATATTGTCGCAGGCCATTGGCTCAACCGCCTGTAACCTATGACGACACCCCAAAGCGTTACACTACTGAACCAGTCTGCAGCAGCCAGTGTTGGGAACGTTACTATAAAAAAGTAATTAGTTATAGTTACTCACTTCTTGTTCCAAAAAGTAACTGCGTTAGAAACTGAATTACTCTAATAAAAGTAACTCATTACCAAGGAAAGTAACTATTTAGTCAGGTATGAACCCAGCAGGTCTCTCAGATCTATGGACACAGATCAGATAGTGGAGCCCAGAGTTCACAGTAAACATGGTGATGCTGCTTTTAGTTGTTATGCTGCAAAGAAGTGGAACAAACTGCCAGCGGAGCTGAAGTCAGCATCCAATGTGAACATTTTTAAATCAAAGTTAAAGTCACTTTTTTTCTCTACTGCATATGATTGAGAGAGAGATTTTTTGTCATGTTGTTGATGTAATGATGATTTTACTGATGATTTTAATTGATTTTACTGATGATTTTAAATGTTCTTATTGATTTTACTGATGATTTTAAATGTTCTTATTGATTTTAAACAATTGAATGTTTTATCACGTAAAGCACATTGAGTTGCCTTGAGTATGAAATGCGCTATATAAATAAATTTGCCTTGCCTTGCCTTGCCTTGCCTTGCCTTGCCTTGCCTATTTGCGTTACTGTTAAAAAAAAAAAAGTTGCTATATATCAAAGAATTCACATTTTTTAGATTAAATTTGAGTTGCTTACAATGGATGTGGAAAAAGTCATTGCTCCTGGATATAATGTACACTTCACATGTACGTTCTTACCTTTGACCACAATTAATTTAAAGTAGTGTTTGTATCGCCACCTTAAAAATGACAACTTTTCATCAGACTGCTCCACGCTCGCCATCTCTGCTGATTCATCAAATCTGTAGTGGTTGTGTGTGTGTGTGTGTGTGTGTGTGTGTGTGTGTGGCGTGTGCTGGCACGTCGCCTTCGCCAATCATAATCGTTCACCTTGTATTTAACCCGCCTCCTCTTGCTGGCACATGTGTAAAAATACTGGCTCTGATTGGCTACCATGAAACATGACGTCGCCTGAGCCAATCATAATCACTCACTAATCTGTAGTGAGGAGGTGTTTCTAACCCACCTCCTCACTACATTGAGTAAGAAGCCAGGGATGCTTTCGGATAAAAGTTTATTCAATCAATGCATGTAACGCACCGCATTTAACGTTCAGTAACGATAACAGCGTTGTAACGGCGTAAAAAGTAATTAGTTAGATTACCCCGTTACTGAAAAACAAACGCCGTTATTTTAAACGCCGTTATTCCAAAGACTGGCAACAGCCAACCCAAAACGTGTTTTTTAGTGAAACGGCTCATAATTATATACCGTGACATAACCACGACAACATCGAGGCACTTGTAATACGGCGGTATCGTGATATCGGTAATATCGTGATATTCCTATTGTGTATATCCCTCTCCTCTCCTGATGAAATTGCCATCCACTGAACATTTTACACGTAGCAATAAAATAAAAAAATATAAATACATGCAAACAGTGAGTGATATTTAATGGCCATTTTTTTCTGCCTACTGGTCTAAAGCTCACCTTGCCTTTCTTTACGCCTGAGCTGTCTACACCCCATCGGCTCCACTGCTTCTGGGTCAAATGATTTGAGGGAACAGATAAGTTTTGGCTGGTGGAGTGAGAGACTAAACACTCACAGAGGGGAATGTCTTTGTTTTGAAAGTCCTCAAGTGGGTTTTTTCTTGATCTGCTGCAGAGCATCAAAACTGGAATTCAGCAGATTATTGTCACGTTGAACCAAATCCAGTACGGTTCCAACACAGGCTGGTATTACTATTATTTCAATAATATCAGAGCAATGAAATGCATGTCAAATCCAAATGTGTTACTATGGAGCATTATTTAATAAACTTTAGATCTCAGCAGAATAATTTACAATATTTCTAAATATATTACTCAAACAAGACAGAGGCTGAACGTCCTCAGGTCATCAGATTAGAAACTTTCTAAACCAAAAACATATCGGTAGTTGGCTGTACCTAGGGTACATTTTGTTAAGAAGTTTGATTTTTTTAGTGTTAAACAATCAATATTTATGCTGATGTAATGCATATATTGCTAATTACTTTTTATTAGAAGGAAAGTGGACATGTTTATTATACAAAATATGTAATCTCTCTTTAAAATAATCAGAAATACTTTATCTATCCCAGGGGGAAAATAGGAGTCTCAAGAAATATTACAATTGAAAAGAATAAACACTAAACAAACAAATACATAAATGAATACAAAATTACACAATTTAGCAAAAGACTGTTAATTAAACAAGGATTGAAAACAAGTACACACATTACAGTAGAAAAATAAAACAAGATAATAATAATAATAATAATAATAATAATAATAATAATAATAATAATAATAATAATAATAATAATAATCCAAATATACAAAATATAATACAGATATATACAAGATATATATGTAAATGTAATGTCCACTTCTAATAAACAATAATAAAAATCATTGAAATTTGATTTGCTTGAGCAGAATATAATTAATAAGTGTAAATTTATAGATTATTTTAACGTAACTCACATTCTTTCTCAGTTTTGTACACGTTGCTAAAAGAAAACCCATTACCATCAGAGAAAGTCAGGATGTGGGGCCCGTATTTAACACCCCATTAAAAAGAAGCTGGTCACATTTGCGACTTGGCTGCCTTTTAGACTTTTCAACATTCTGGTAGTTTTGATGAATGTGAACCTGTTTGCATGAATAATATATAGCGTACCTACTTTTAAAACAAGAGGTATCTATGTTGAAGCTCTACGGTGCACCAGTATAGCTGAAACACACCTGTGCATGTAAGGGCCTATAAATCTACATTCAGGGGACACTTCTGCGTCAGACAGTTCTAAAGTTTCCTCATGATGAATGAAAGAAGTTTTTTGATGAAGATAAAGTGACCCTTTAGTTTAACATTGTTTTCTTCCTCCTCACATCCTGAACCAAACACATGAATCACCGCAGAGCTGTGACTCAAGTGTGAGCACCAGAAAATGGACCCGTTTTCCAGTGGACGTCGGCTGAGTCTTTAAAAGATGCTGTATATTGGGGTCGGAGACCACACAGATGTAAGTGGCTCCTCCATACTGACTGACTATGATTAAGCAAGGCACAGTGTATTTTCTTTTTAGCTCCATAAAAACATGAGCTGGGTGAGCCATAAAATACAGTGGCGAAAGACAATCATTGAGGGGGAAAACCTGTGTGGAAAACAAAGTGGGTGATCACTTGCTTTTTTCCCTAGAAAACTAAAAACTAAACCATGTCTGCATTTTTATTGTGTGATTATTTGATTGAATGTCTACATTTGTGCGTCATATTTAAACACAGAAACTGAGTTTGTTCAGTTTAACCTCTTAAGCCCCAGCCACTTTTCTTCAAAAATCACATACTCATATCAAATAAAGCTTTTGAGCTACATGGCTAATTTTTGTTCAGATTGAAGTAAGACCCTTAGTGGTAACAGATGATGTGAAATTTTGGAAATACTGTATATGATCCTGAGAGACAATAAATCATGGTTTAAATACAGAAATCTGTAGTCTGCTCAAAAAACCTAGAGAGTTACATCAAATATAAAACCAATTCTCAATAGAGAAGGCTACAAAAGCATAAATAATTGATCTAATGTATGGACATCAGCTGCAACAAGTTTGGTGATAATAATAAACATTAAGCCAACGATACACATGTTCAAAAAAAAAAAAAAAAAAGTTCAGGTAGAAGCCCACTTTGCAACAACTGTACCAAAGTTTTCCATAAGTTTGGGAACAAGTGTGTAACTGTTATAAGTCAGTCAAATTGATTCCAATCATTATTAGTCTTATGTTTGACCACTAGGTGTTGCAATATGCCTTGAAATAAATACACATACATTTTTATTCAGGTTTCTGCACTACGCTATTTTTTATTCCACTCTTTGATGCCGTTACACATGGGTGTTATTCAGCAATGCTTTGACCAATCAAAATGCTTGAAACAGCATTGTAAAGCTCAGAACTTGTAGAAAGTGGTGATATCAAACACTATGGGACCAGGCTTTAGCCCTGGCCAATTAGAGCAGGATAAAGGAGGGACCTGCCATTTTACGTGCCATTAGTGCTATGCTCACGTTTAATGGATTTCTCAACTGAGAAATGTCAGAATATTTGTAGTGGTGGTATCTATCTGATGATACAATTTGGATTTATCAAAATATGGAGTTTTATGCACATTGGAGCAACTTTTGACAAGAAACAAGAAATATTGCCCCCCCAGTGGTCAAAAGTTTTAATTACAGTTTTCCCAAATTCATTCAAAAAATTACAATTCTTAATATAATATACATAATATTCAAATATTTTAAGTGCCATGAAACACAATGACTGTACTAAATATATATGAATTCATTTGTTGTTCTTTTAAAAGAATAAAAGCTTGAGTCATGTGACTTGGTTCTTCTTCTCTTGTGCAATTCTTCTTGACCATGTAAATGGTGAAGCAACACTGCATCCTGCAGTTCATGTATGGTACTGCAGCAAAAATGAAGCAGAAAGCGGTCGCCGGACTGATTTGATCATGAATTTACAAAATTAAACTAAAAATTAGGATTTTAATTAATGACACAGTAAGTCTCAAATAGCTAAAAAACTCAGAAGAAATCGGGGCAGAGCTTCTTTAATCTTGTAAATAGGACATTATGCTGGGATTCATTCTATTTTAGTTTTAGGAATATTTTGAGACCACTTTTGGTGGAATTTTTTCAGTAAGACATGGCATCGCTTTGAACGTGAGGAGTGTTGGCTTGTTTTGACAAAATAATTGACTGTGTTTGTTTGTATGGTTAAAAAATGGAAGATGCTAAACTTTCAACTGGTATATGATACATGTGTTGATACATGGTGTTTGTAATTTTTTCAATCTGACTCTGGAACATGCACAATAATTCCATTGTACCTGTTCTTTTTAACTTGTAAATAAGGCAATAAACTCTATTGTATTGTATTGGATTATATTGTATTGCATTGGATTCTATGTGATATTCTGCTGCATTTGAGAAATTTTTAATCCCTTTAAGTGTGAATGAGTAAGAACATGCATTTTGACCCGTATTCGTAGTCAACATTATTGATTATGTGACTAATAATTTTTGCATTATTGTATATGCTACACACTTTGTGGTTGGCACGAATCCCGAGACGGTCAATATATTAAATTCTATTTTTTCTTTTGCCCCCCCTCAACAAAAATCTCAAACTCCACCTATTATTTAAATCCAGTAACTGAGTTTGTGTAGTTTAACTCTTGTAGCTGCAAACCTTTGCCCTGATGGCTAAAGTCAATGCGTGAAAGGACTGATTGAATAAGAAATAAAAATGTTTGAAGGCTTATGAGCGCTCCTTTTACATATTTTACCAACGATGGGATGATGTGAGATACAATGAGCCCCTATGAGCCAGCTCCTTCCATTTCTCCTCTGGATTAATGGGCCGTGTTGGGGAAAAGTGTGCAGCGAGGCAGAGAGCATAAATAAGGTCTTTAAGTAGGCAGCTATGACTGCTGTGGGTTCAGTGGGAGACTGTGTCTGAGCAGACAAAGAGCATGCTGTGATTTACTGGTCCGACATCACAGCTCAGCTCGCACAGATAAAAGAGAGACGCAAAGTTGGAATGTATAGTCGACTAGTTTCACCAAAGTTTCATCTCACAGTCACGTGAGCAGTTGGAGTGGCTTCCATGCTTGTCCAGACGTTGTTCCTCCCATTTCACCATCACAGCAAGAAAACACCTCATGAATCCCGTGAAGTGGCTTCTTTGAGAAATGTAGGATGTAGACTTATACATCGGACACAAAACACAGTCTAATCCTGTATTTTTTAACTTTCAATTTCAATGAACTTGTGAAACTTAAAGGAAAACAAAACAACCATCAGCCATTGTTATTCAATCAGCCACAGACATGGAGTATATTTCATTAATGGAACACATTAAGCAAATAAAGCCTGTGAAGTCTTTGGAAATGGCCGTAAACATTTTTTTTGTCACAATTCTACATTAAAATGTAAATAAATCTCAGCACTACAAGATTAAAGTTGTAATTTTTTTATTATATCTTTAAAAACTTTTTTTTAGTATTTAGCGCTCAGAATTTCCTGTTGAAGTGAACACAAATAACACCGATAGCCCTGAAATCGACCACTTCCAGTCACTTCCTCCTCCACAATAAAAGAGGCTATTTGCTCCATATCAGTCTGGTTCTTTAGTTGGAACAAACACAAACAACTGTATAGTGGCTTTAAAGTCCTTAAACTGATAATGGTGTGATGATGAAAGGCCAAAAGGCTCAGTATTTCACCATGTGTGAGACCTAAAGAAAAATATGATCTCACTAAATATTCCACATTCTCCGTAACGCACGAGTGACCGCAACACATACAAGATCCTGTTTGTATTTCAATTTGATTCTCATGAAATTATTACTTTATTTTCGAAATATTACGGCTTTAATCTCGAAATATTATGACTTTAATCTCATAAAATTACAATTGTATTAAGATACAATTTTATTCTCGTAAAATTACAACCTTATCCTTGAAATATTACTAAATTTGTAGTGCGTGTGGCCCTAATACGCCGTCGTATGATATAACATTCAGCAGTCAGATTAAATCAAATACAAAAACAGCTTCTACCACCTAAAGAACATCTCCAGAGTGAAAGGTTTAATGGCTCAGAAAGATCAGGAGAAACTGGTCCATGCTTTTATCTCCAGCAGACTGGACTATTGTAATGGTCTTCTGACAGGAATCCCCCAAAAGAGCATCAAACAGCTACAGCTGGTTCAGAACGCTGCAGCTCGGGTCTTAACCAGAACAAAGAGGTCAGAACACATTACTCCAGTTTTAAAGTCTTTACACTGGCTCCCAGTCAGCCTCAGAATAGACTTTAAAGTTCTGCTGCTGGTGTATAAATCTGTGAATGTTTTTTGGTCCAGAATACATCAGTGACATGTTAGCCAGGCATGAACCCAGCAGGTCTCTCAGATCTATGGACACAGGTCAGATAGTGGAGCCCAGAGTTCACAGTAAACATGGTGATGCTGCTTTTTGTTGATATGCTGCAAGGAGTCAGCATCACATGGGAATATTTTTAAATCAAAGTTAAAGGCCCTTTTTTTCTACTGCGTATGACTGAGAGGGAGATTTTTAATCATTTTATTACTGATTTTAATGTTCTTATGGTTTTTGAAATGTTTTCCATCCTCTGCCATTGATGGGAAACGCTACATAAAGCAGTGGATATAATGATCAAACAACTATTGATTATGCAGGTCTGTTGGGGACTCTTATGAATCTCTACTTGTAAGCAGTGATAACAACAGAGTGTTTCAGATTCCGCTGCGGACAGCCTTAAGCACACAGAGGTGAGAGAGCAGCTGAGTTAATTTAGCATTAAGAGTCGGGCTCATTTGAACTAACTCTAAAAGAGTGGGAGCAGATGTTTGAGGCCTCTGCAGCTGTGTGCTCAATGCTGTTAGGGCTTGGCTGGCTGGTTATATTGTAACATGCCGCAGTGGACAGGAGTCAGTGCAGTTGATCCATAAATTTAAAGAGCCTAACAGGGAATACCACCCACAGAATACCACACACAGCTGCTGCTGCTGCTGGAGGAGGATGATGATGATGATGCACCGGCATGTCTTCACCAGAGGTCAGAAGAAAACATACTGAGATGTGGGTGTCAGTAGCTTCTAATCCACAAGTGTTGTGATAGAGCATATGTGTCAAGGGCCAAATCTGGTTCTTTAGAGCATCCGATTCAGCCCGCAGGAGGAAGTAAAAAATACAGAGAAAACAGGAATCTTTGTGTAAATGAAACTCAACAATATTTGCAGGTGCTCACAGTTTTCCTGGTGCTTATATCACATGACTGCAGTTATTTTTTCTTATATTAAAGACTTAAAAAGCCTCAAAATTTAACTTATATTATGACTTAATATTTCCCTTAATGAAATAGAAATTGGCAACAAAATCTAGGAAATTTAAAGTGAAGATCTTGTTGGAACTGTCCAATCAATTATTGCTTGGGTATTGTTGGTTTCTTACATATTTTGTATTTCATGTACTGTATATGTAGAAGTGCAAACTACGCCACAATAACGCTGAAATTGCTCATTTTCCTGCAATAAATCTGAGGCCCACTTGAGATCAAACTGCTCTGTATTTGGGCCCTCAACTAAAATAAGTTTAACACTCTAGGGCTGGATTTACTAAAGATTTTTCTGCATACAAACGTGCACGAACAATCGATTAACCATCAATCTATTTACTGCGTTTGCCTTTAACCAGAGGTGAAAGTAATGAATTACAAGTACTCGCGTTACTGTAATTGACTTGCTTTTATGGGTACTTGTACTTTTTTGAGTGTATTTTAGAGTTATTAAATGTAGCTATATTTAGAGTCTGAGAATTTTTTTTCATTTTTATTTTGAATTGTCACAGCTTTGCTCACAGATGGCTGCAGGAAATGCATTTGTCTGGTTACATTCATGTGTTTGTTTGTATTAAAATTTCCCACTAACAAATCCAATTCAATGGCTTTAAATTTCATTTTGCGCTTGTGACTGCTATCCTTTGCCACATTTTTGAACATTTTGAATACAATGACGTGCACAAAATGCTTGTTTGAAGTCGTCTTACCCACTTTTGCATCTGTTGTAATCTGCGCAGGCATTCTTAGTGCACACCCAGTTTAGCACAATTTATAAATCAAAGCACTGCTACTTCATCCCACTCCCTTTAGAGCAGCGTATTTGAGTTATACATATCATGTATACTAGCCAAAATGGAAAAATGTATGTACAACACATACTACAAAAGCTTTACTGTTTGTATTAAATTGCTCAAAATAAATACATGAATATGTATTTATGAAAATGCACTTTGCTCTTAAAAACAATGCTTGGTCTAATTAGGGGCAATAGTTTCATTTTGGTGAAAAAAGATGGTTAAACATACAATAAATATATCATGTAGTTCAGTTTTGGTGAGCCTTAAAGCTACTAAATGCAGGCTCATATTATTTGCATGATGAAATGAGGCAAAGATGTCTTTTGCCTCAAGCGATGGGACTTGATTTATGGACTTTCTTAGTTATGACACAGACCATTTGTATTTATGATCAACTTCAGATCAATTCTAAATCCCATTAGTGTTTGTAGAACAAATTGTTTCAGATCTCTTTGGCTGAGCAGCTTCTTGGCTGTATATGGTTTAGGTATTTATCCACTAGAGCAAATTTTCTCTATTGGAATCAGGAATCTCTCCTCTCCTCTATTTCTGAAGATCAAACTTCATGCAAACTGACATTTTTGTATTTTTAAATTTTTCTGCAAACTGCAATTATATATATATATAAAAAAAATATAAAACACAAGGTGAAAAATATGCTGAAAGCTCTTGAGGCAACAATAAAGTTTAACATCAATATGATTTCATATTTTTTCTGTGGATTAATGCTGGATTTGCATGTCTTGGCATTTATGTGAGGATGTTTCTTCTTCCCACAGCAAGGCTTGGTGAGCCTTGGATATGTAATATGTTTTAAAGCCACAAGAGGGAAGCAGAGTACTGGGATTTTTTGCTCCAACATAAACAAAATAATAATAAAAAAACGTTTCCTTTAGACCAGTGGTTCCACAACTTTCCACAGTCCCGTATCCCTTCAGACATTTAACCTGTAGCCATGTACCTCCTACTCCTGCACATTTAAAAACATAACAATGTAATGTCATATACAATTATACATTGTAGCCCTACAGTGAAATGTGTCCCTGAATCTTGTATAGAAACGATATATAATTAAAAAAAAAATAATAATAATCTGACAGGGACAGATACACAAGAAAACATCTTATTTAGAATTATTACCCGATTTCTTTAATGAAATTTTCAGTTAGAAAAAAAAAAACATCTATTTCATAACGAATGAAACTGTGAAATACAAATGTGAAGGGTGATGATGAGAAGATGCACAAAACTCAGCAATATTTGGCTGAATTTGAGAGATTCTGTGTCTTTAATCTTTCTCCACGCAAAGTCTTGTTCTATATGTTGTTTGTTTGTTAAAGCTGAAAATCCACTTTAGTACGTGGTGGTAAAGGACATCAAAGTCTTGACAGCATGTTATTTCAGCACAAAGCAATGTAGCTGTCATCATATTTGGGCTTTTTTGATGAGATTATTTCTCCGTCACCACTAGAAGGTAGATTTACATCGAGGCCAATCTGTCATTTGTGGCAATGCATTTAGGCTCTTGACTGATGTACTATTTATATTCTATTTTCCTATGTTATCATGTTGTTTTTAATTATTTTATTTTTTTTATGTACCCCAAATGACAAGTACCCGTTCCCCACTTTGGAAACCTAGGCTTTAGAGAAATCCCAGGGGCCTACACACACACATAACCAGGCTAAAACTATGAGAGCTTTAGATAATTGACAGACATGTTTGAGCCCAGCTTAGGATGTCAGCTTTGGTTTGATGAAGGCAGTGGCTATCCGTACGGTTGCTGTATCAATATACCGACATTCTATTCGTACGCAGCACCCCTATTTGACCAGTTTAGGTCGAGTGACTAGGACTAAACCTTACCCTAACGCTAACCCTAAAAATTGTTGCGATATTGGGTTATAACCAAACCCTAACCCTAAACCTAAACCTAACCCTAACTAACTATAATCCTAGCCCTAACTAACCCTAACCCTAAGACGCTATGTACTTGTACTTCGGTAACCATACCTATAGCAGCGGGGGTTGTCCGTACGGCAACCATACAAATTGACACTTTCTTTGATAAATTGATGTACATAATTTTTTTTCCTTTTTTTGTTTTTGAATGGAAAGATTCTACAGATGTTGATATGTGACAATAAATTGGATGTAAAACTGAAGTTGTTTTTCCATGAAACCTATGCATAATAAGAATATTTTATTTACAACCCTGTGATATTTAATGATATAAAAATGAATTTATGACCTTTCACACTCTATAACATTTATTAGTTGATCGCCATCATACAGAAACATCCCAAAGCTTGTTTTAACCCAATGTTATAATCTTGCATTAATATTGTCCCTAACTGACTCACAACGCTGTGGATGTGACCAATGTCAACACGAGGCTGAGTCTAATATGAAAGAACACAATTTCATGTCGTCACATTTATTATTATTTTATTTCTATTTTTTATCACAAACAGGCAGCTGCTGATAACAAATAGCCTCAAACTGAAATGTGTTTTTCTCCAAAATGAAAACATCAACATTAAAAAAAAATATCTTTACAATCCCTGCGAGTGAGGAAGTTATTAACTTGATATGTTTCCTTTGGCTAAACAAATATTTCCTTTAAGCTAACTAATCGTTTCCAGCGTTTCATGCTGCTACAAGTCAAAACATCTACTTATGTTTGAACATTACGAAAACAAATCCTCTCTCTCTACTTTAGCAGTGATACTTTGCTTCCTAGTTTCACTCACTTGATGAACTGAGCTTAGATAAGATAACGGACTGTTTTACAGATAAGCAGCGCTGAGCAGTAGTTTTCTATGGATTGGTGGGATAAGTCAGTGACTATGTATCTGCTGTCCTCTGTCTGCCTGCACTGCACTGTTACACTGTTTAATAATGCAACACCTTAACTGCAACTTAAAGCAACTGCGTCTGATATAAGGGCTGATATCAAAGTGCACAGGATGACTTTAGTTCACTCTGAAAGTCAGAAAGAGATATTTGCCCCTCTGCATATACAATTAAATATGATCCAGATTGGGAAAAAAAAAAAACAACAATAAAAAAAAAAAACAGGTAGCTTTTTCAAAGAGAAGTCTGTCCTGGATGCAAAATATTCTTGTTTGAATGATATGATTCTCATAATTACAACGCTTAACATACTTAAATACAAAACTGATATAAAACAATAAAGAGAACATCAAACCAATAACTCATGTAGTGCTTTAACACTTGATGGTACCATTTTAAACATATACATATATGTTGCCATTGCAAACATTAAATCAGTTAGCTTGAAGTTAATTTACTTATATGCCTTTTAATGCAGAACATTATTACATTTTTACCTCATTCTGAGCATTTGCTTTTACTGTTTCTGCGTTTTTATGAATATTTAAGTTTCTTGTCCTTGTGTTTATGTTGGAGTTTTGGTTTTTGGCTGCAAAGCTTCCACCAACATGCCTTTCCAGTGAATGTGCTTAGACATTCGTAGCTGGTGGGGAAAGAACCAGATAAATACAAGAGAGAAGCTTATTCATCATTAGAGTCCATGACCTTGTGCCTTTCCACAAAAATGTCTGTTATGACAATAATGTTACAACAGAAACACTTGTTGCATGCACTTGACTAAAACATGTGTTAACACTTGATTTTCCTACGCTGAGGCTGGAAAGTAGTAAAAGAATATCATGTGCCCTGACCACTTCTTTTTTTCAAGAGATGTTCAACTTTCTGGCAGCTTTGGGCCGATATAATGTGAAGCTGTTCTTATGAGGTTTACATTACCTTCATTGATCTATGGAGCAGATTACTGTACTGATTTCAGTGTCCATTTCTTTGCATATCATAGTAAGAGCTTGGTACATGTATTTTATGAGGTGATCTACCATGACTGTCAGGTTTAGATTGGCCAAAAGGTGGAAAAGATATCCAAGGTTGGGTTAAATTAGGCAGATTAATTTTGAGAATATATTCCTGAACTAACAATTTTTTTTTTATTTAAAGCTGCAGTATGTAGAATCGGAAGACTTGAAGGGAATCAACCGCGCCCCCCCTCTCTACTTCCTGTTTTTAAATTTGTTAACTTGCACAACTGTGGGGGCCTTAGTGACTTTTTTCTCAATAGAGACAAATGTAAGGACAAATATGGTAAGAGCAGACCCACACCACTCCATGTCCAGACTGCAAATTAATTACGTCTATTCTCTCCACCTTGGATATGCTTCTCTTAGGTTTGCACACGATTTATCCCATCTGTTATCACTCTCCGTCTGACGCCAGTACGTGGGGCAGAGCCTGTGCAGTTACAGACATCCGCTTGGAGTCCACGCGGGCATCCATGGAGTTTGTTCCACCAAATGTTTGTGCTTTAGACTGTTGCTTTACCACGTCAGTCTTCCTTTTTGCGCATTGTGCCTAACACCGCGATGGGGACTTCTCCCATTGGAATGTCCAACACTGCACTTTACTAAAGATAAGGCGAGAACCCGCATTGACTTTAGTAAGGCAGCCAATAGTAACACCCAAAAACAGAGAAGGAGCAGAGGTCCAAAGTCTTCTCAGAACACTTTGAATTACAATATGGTCAAAGGATTTTATAGATTTTTGATAAAATTATGCCCAAATAACTTTACATACTGCAGCTTTAAAGAGCAACTAAACCCCAGGTTTTTGTTAACCTAATGGGGGAAAGTAAAAATAAAAATGCCTATGATTGTGGGCGGGGTTCCTGGAGCAGTTAAGACACACCCAGTCTGTATAAAATATCCGAACAGGTTTAGTTACTCTTTCACTCTGCAGACATAAGTGGACACACGGACATACTGTATCTAAATTTAACTCAAAGCAGAGAACAAGATTGACTGCAAACCTCTTTCATATTTGACAGGACATAAATAAATACAAGGAGGCTGTGACTGATTAGGACAACCTGAGGAGGGAGAGTCGTAGCAAGGGAGGTAAGACATCAAGAGCATCAGAATAAAAGGGAGCAGAGCAGGACAATCACAGGACCCATGATTACATTAAACAGCTAGTGAGACATTAAGGCATAAACAAGCACAATACCAAACAAATGCCCTTTATTTAAGCACAATATGACACGACTTTTATGGAATGAGCACACGTACGTGACTCTAAACCAAGTAAAAGTAATTTTTTTTCTTGTCAACACCAATAGCCAATCCTGCGGAGCAAACAGAGAGAAAAATTTAATGATTAATGACATAGTAGGAAATGTCTGTGAATAATTCAGTCCTCTGAATGAGCGAAATGACATAATTTTACACATGAACATCCGATTATTTAATGTAGTTAAATGTATATTTCAATATTTGTTAGCTAGTTATTTGGAGCGTACATCAAACTCTGACACGATATGATGTACTTGTCTCTTATGTACTATTTCACTTTAATTTTTTACTTAATGATTTAGATTTAAAGGCCTCATTAACTGAACTGCTGACATTATTTTCATTATGCAACACAATTCTGGCTTTGATGCAGTGTAATTTCTTTACTTGTTTTTTTTTGAAAATCAACATAATTTGTTGGGTTTCTTTAAGCAGTAAAAAAAAAAAAAAAACATGTGCAATTGATTCAGTTAATCTTCATTTTGTATCATTGCGAAATCTCTGTCATATAGAAGGAGCAATATTTTTTTTGTTACTTGCAAATACTTTTTTGGTTGTCTTTTAATTAAAAAAACTAAATTTCAAAAACTGAAATTAATTTTAAGATGCTGTTCTAGCATTATTGGATGTTGCAACTCGTGCTGTCAATAGATTAAATATATTGTGCGATTAATTAATATTAATTAATCTAATTAATCTCTTTTTTAATCTCACCTAAAAATAGCTGAGAATCACCTTCAACTTGAGGTATTTTCATTTAAATTACATTATTGTGGTATATCAAAACATTTATGTACAACAAAGTGGCTTTATTAAGTAATTTATTGTTTGTTTTTAACAGACTTGAACCATTTACATTCCACTGAATGTAAGACTAGATCTAAGGTCTGCTGACACCTTTCGTTCAGAACATCAGGGAAATATTGATGTGTACTTTTTTCAATTTACACATAATAGAAAATACAAATGAAATATTACATCAGGTCCATATGTAGTGCTAATAGTTAGCACATCATAAACAGCAAGAACACTTTTATGATCAATACAATTATTTAACACCAAACTTGTTGCATTATCGCTCTTTCAGATAATATATAATAAATAAAACAGACCCATCAATCACAGTGCTGCAAATTAGCACATCAAAAACAACATTGCTCATCACAAAATAAAGTACTGTAATCACTCTAGTGGTAGTAGCTTAGTAGTAGTAGTAGTAGTAGTATCCCCACATCCTCTACCTCTACCATTTATCCACTAACTGTTCATTTGTCACTCATGGACTTATTCATTTTGGCTCTGCACCCTGTCATCTTGTCCATTGTGGACTGTATGGGCCACTCGGTCTAGTGTAGTGTCTGAATAAAAGAATAGATGAACCGCTCTCCGTGCTAGCTGCTACATAGTTAGCACTGCGGTGACAAAGCTCAGCTGGAAGCCAGCAGACCTCCGTTGATCCACAAACTTTGCACACAAATGGGTTTTAGTTTTCCATCCGGTGTGTTTTTTTAACTAAAATGAAGGACTCAAAGAGTCCTCAGCTTCAACCGTTGTAGTCGGTGCATCCGTGTTATGGGTATACCGGGAATGCGTGCAGTGGTGTTTGCGGTGCAAAAAAAAAGAAGCAATTAACACGATAATTCATGAGTATTATAGTTTTCTTTGTCACATTTTATGTGACATTAGTAAATAATTATGCACATTTGCAGATATTGTACATGATATGAGTGATAACACATGTTATAAAGGCTATTTTGCACAATAGGTGTGCCTTCAGATTGGGAACCACTGTGTTATATAGTGGGTTGGTTGAATTTTTTTCAATATTATCTTAAGGATGTACGATTGAAATACAGTACAGGTTTTAGTGTGATATTGCAACATGGAATATGCAGAAGGAGATTTATTCATTCATAAATTGAACTCTTTTTATACTTTTAACTTTGTGCCCCAGAAGTTCCTCCTCCAATGGCATCTTTATCAAATCCTTTTCTGAATCACAATGACCATTTTATCATTTGATAAGGTTCGTCCTCCCTTCGTAATGAATATCGTTGTTAATTGGTCTTTTTTTGTCAAACTGTGGCCAGAAGAGGAGTAAAGGATGCTGACACGCTCTCCAAAAACAAAAACAAAACTATTATGGAAACCTATTAATTTATTACTTTTTCTAAAAAAATCAAAGAGAAACTTAAAGAACAGCCCCAAAAATGTGAAGCTCTGAAAGATTAACCTGATTACAGCCTAACCAGGCCAAGTTAAATGATTTACCAACAGTTCATTTATTTGCCATCCTGTCCCATTTTTCAGTCTATTGCATGCAAATCATTTTTTAATCCATAATTTACATGTTTCCCAGGTTCAACAGACGTGACATAATTAAGTGTCTGATGTGCTAAAAGGCTTCGAACGTCACGCACACTGCTCATTTTACCAACCTTATGTATTCATCACATGCTACATTTTGTGATATGGATCTCATAAACTCAGATTTGACATTATCAAACTGTGCGTCTGCAACTGCTTTTGAATGAAATATTAGGAAAATTAGGACGTGCCACAATATGTAAGTCCACTGCTGTATCATTCACTTTCAAAAACAATAATGTTCATTAAATATCAATAAAGCTAACAATGGGACTGAGATTATGAAATATTTTTCTTTAGATTTTCTTAAAGCTGCAGGAGACAAACATTTTTTATTAAATAAAAACAGGACTCATAGATACATTAATCATTTGCTCATATAAGGTGTAAAAGGTTGAAATTGCTGCTTGAAAGTTTGTTTTCATCTCCAGTGTAAACACTCGGTTCATTGACATTGTCTTAAATTTTTTTTGCATTGCATTGTGGGATGTAGAGTCCCGTGAATCCTGTAAAGTCCCATGCAAATAAGTATTTTTACTTCCTTCCTACTATGATTTTTTTGTGTTATTTTGACTCACTTGACACCATTTTTGTTGTAGTTTGTTCCCAGTATTCCCCGTGATATCACATCACTCTGCAAGCAAATTAAATTTCAGATGTTTCCCTGTAAGCCACAAAATAAACATCCGCAATTGATTTGCAAAAACGATTTTCAGTTATAACACTAGAAATGTGTTGGAAAGTCACTTTGGCAGAGTTTTGGAGGCCAAAAACATGAAACACTCCCACAATGCAATGTACAAAACTTTTGCTGTGTTCTTACGGTGGAGATCAAAACAAATTTTTGAGTGGCAATTTTAACCTTTTAAATCTTTTTTCAAGCTAATTATCTTCGTTGTATCAATGTATCTGGCCTCCACTGTCTTTTGTCCTAGTCCGATTAAAAAAAAACAAAGTGTCACCAGCAGCTTTAAATGTTTAGGCTCTTAAAAGTAATTCAGTCAGGATCACTTTAGTCAAATTGTTTATTAGCATGCTATTTAGTTTTGGCGGTAAGGTTTAGTTCTGGGACCTCTATGTGGAAAGCCCGAAGCAAAGGGAGCTCCCCCTCGCCCTTCCATGAGCTACATGGAGAGGGATAAGCAGAGAGAGCGGTCAGCAGGACCCCCTGGAACAGAAGCAGACGTTAGATGGCAACATTAGAAACTGTTTAATTAGACAGAATAGGAAGAGCTGGGGTGGGGGTGGGGGTGGATTGCAAGGCATTTGTAGAAGAAGCGTGCGGAAGTAGGCGTATTGCAGTGGTTTAAATACAGCGCAGTGACTAACTCTAACCAATGGGAAGCATGGGACATGAACAGCTGGATGATTAGGTGAATTAGAGGATGGATGCTGTCAGTCGTTACAGCTACTGTTAGCTGATGGGACTGGGCTAGCTTGACTTCTGTGCCTGCTTGTACTAATGCTAAGCTCAATTTTGTTGGAATTTTTTAAACAACTGTTCTAAATAGGGTTGGACAGGCTAAAACCAAGGATTATTTTATCAAAAATAATGTTCAGTACTGATGCAGAAAGTAGTTTAACTATGAAAATAATACTGATAATTTTTCTTTTAATTTCATTTTTTATCAAGAAATTCACCCCTCAGTAGTTTGCTTTTAAATTACAAATTGAAGTACTTATACAATGTGTTTAAGTGATCCTCTGGTGGATAATAAAACGCCACCACCACCAACAATGTAATGATAATGTCCTTATTGCACTATTTGAAAAGGTTAATGTGGCTACAGTGCAGAGCAAACATCAAACCTAAATTAATGTAGACTAATAGTTTCTGATTAGTCTCTTCACTTTAACATCATAGTCCTCTGCATGCTTCTTTGTGAGCAGCACAATCATTCCTGTTTTTACTCTGTCACCTCAAAATTTAACAATCTAATACCTCTGACAAACACCTGACAAAGACTTTGTGTCTTCAACTGTCAAATGTATTGGTTTAAACCATACAAATTACTTTTATTGTGCCTGTGCATGGTGTGTTTTTGTGCATATGCTGTGGAGTGTCACTAAGTTTGCAGTGTGTGTTCATGTAGTGATTGTGTAAATATTTAGGATAGAAAATTGTGACCGATGGAACTGACACACCCCCCTACTCAGATCAATTACGCACGGGTGCGCTGAACCTATCAAAGGTGTTCCTGGGATTGTAGGTGGGAATATAAAAGGAACATTGAGGAGTCAATGAGAGGAAGAAAAACAGTGACCAGAGAAAGATACCACGCGAGGAGCAGGCAGAGGACTCTATGCGATTGGCGACACACGGGAGCGTGCACAAGGAAGTAGTGATCCTCCCCAGAGATCTGGAGACGCACGGGCAACAGGACGCCGAGGCGGTGGATCGGCGGATGGATACTGATACGCGCACAAACAGCTGAGTAAAGGAATGTGTTCTATCCTCATGAGTGAAAGGCTGAGCATAGTGCCGATGTGTTGCTTCGCCTGAAGAGCTGTTTTACTGTTTTGACAGCGCATCGTTGGACGTCGTCAGCGGAGGTGCCGGGGATTCCGGAAGAGACGGTGCCACGCCTACACCGCTGCAGACCCGTCGAAGAGTTGCCGTTGGAGACGTGCCAGCGCACGCAGGAGGAGGACTGATACGCACATTAACAGCTGACGCACCGCTGGACGCTGTCGGAAGACGTGCCGGGGTCAACAGGAGAGACGGTGCCACGCCTACCAGGCAACAGAGCGCACCGTGGGACGCCGACGGAACGCACCGACATCTGGGATAGGAGCTACGGATTTACTTGAAGCCCACTCCCCTTCCTACTTGGGACTAGTACTTTCCAGCGGACGGGATAAGTACCTTGGACAGGGCTAGACACACCAACGGAGCTACTTTCAGATACTGTTTTAAAGATTTTAATGATGCAGAGACTCATTTTCTAATACACTAACACTATTAAAAATATATCTAAAAGGAACCAAACTGGCTGTGTTGCATTCTTAAACAGTGAAACCAAAGCTGGGTCTGACCATCGCACAATTGTGCGACAGTAAATTTTGGCGTTGCTCGACAGGACCCAGCACCACTGTTTGAGAATGGAACCAGGTCAGAGCAATGGGGTTAATCCACCAATTACTGCACAATTTGTGATGCCGTGGTTTATGGGAGCTGCATTCATACCCAAATTTAGTGGAGAAAAAGCAGTATTTGTAGAATGGAGAGCTCAGGTAGAGGCCATGCTCAGAGCCCAGGGACTAAGCCAACAACAACAAGCAGACTTTATTTTAGGTGCATTGGAAGGAGAGCCAAAGCGAGAAATATTGCTAATAAGTAACGATGAACGGGATACGGGACAAAAAGTTTTAGAGTTATTGCAGAAACTGTATGCTAAACCCAACACCAGAGCTCAACTGAGGTCCCGTTTTTTTAACTGTCGGCAATATAGTGAGGAAACCATAAGGACGTTTGTACTACGCTTGAGAGAGCTCTTCTTTAGTTGGCAACGACAAGAAGAGGGTGAGGCAGAAACTGAATTACTATTAGATCAACTAATAGTTGGTTTGAGGGCAGGCCCGGTGAAGCAGGAGCTAGCTCGACATTTGCGCCGTCACCCTGGATTTTCATTTGAGGAAGCCTGTAGAGAAGTATTAGCGTTAGAACAGGAGCTACAGATGGAGGAGGGCATAGGCGTACAACGAATAATGGCTCCGGCTGCAAAAGACTCTCAGGTTTTAGAGTGGGAACGAATGGAGAAAAAAATATACTCGCAATTACAAGTAGATTTAATGGGCGAAGTAAAGAAAGAGATCTCTGAACAAATGAAAGCTCTCTCAACCAACCTCATGGAGGAAATGAAAAACCACCTGACACTGGCCACTCCCTCAGACAGACAACGGAGTAGAACCCAAAGCCCAAGGGAGAGACAACGTAGAACTGACAATACCGCAACCTATGAACAGGGTCCCCAAGAACTCATCTGCTGGGGTTGTGGGGAGAGGGGTCATCGGAATCGACGCTGCCCAAATCGAAGACCCAGACCACAGGATTTTTAGGGTCCCCTACAGCTGAGGGCCAAGCAGTGGGGGTAGTGACCCGGGAGGGAGAGCCCACGCCTTCAAAGTCCACACTGGAGAGGGTGGCCCTAATCGGTGAATGTCCTGATGTGGTGGTTGCTATTAATGGGAAACCTATCTCTTTTTTGTTGGACACAGGATCCCAGGTCACCCTGATGAGCCAGACACTGTTCCAGAGACACCTTGGGGGGACGGGTATGACCCAAGCAGATCAGGTACCGTGGCTTAATCTTCGTGCCGCTAATGGCCTCGACATCCCTTATGTTGGATATGCACTGGTGGACTGTTTTGTAGGGGGAGTTCACCTACCTGAGAAAGGAGTGGTTATTGTAAAAGATGAATGCCTTGGACCAGAAAAAGGTATCCTTGGAATGAACATTATAAAGCCACTGTGGTCTATTCTGAACCAGAGCAACCATCCAGGACTGGTTGTTTTCAGGACCAATCTTCCATCAAAAGAGGGAACGGTGTGGGCTCAAGCTCTAACTGAATGTCAAAGGGTGGCCACCAGAGACTCCGGCCCACCTTACGAAAGCATAGTAAGACTCCCAAAACAGTCCCCAGTAGTAATCCCACCAGAGTCAGAGATGATTGTCTGGATGCAAGTAGTAGAAGGGACAAAGGATCAGCCCCTAGTGATGGTGGAACCACTTTCTGATAATGAGACTGAGTTTCAGGTGGCACGATCCTTGGTGAGACTCGAAGATGGACGGGTCCCCTGCCGCCTCTGCAACCCCAATCCATATTCTGTGGAAATTCCACAACGACGACCATTGGCTAAAGTATTGGAGATAAAGTTGGATGACGTTCGAGGGGAACAGGAGTTGACGATCCACCACATTGAAGCGGATGTGGTCGAAGTAGCTGTAAGACAAGTGAGTGTACCAGATATCGATGGGGAAGGTGTTCATCCTGTGATGTCTTTACAGGGGGACAGACTGACAGCTGAACAACAAACAGAGATGACTAAAATGTTGCAAAGATGGAGTACGGTGTTCGCTAAACATGAAGAGGACTTCGGCCACACTGGAGTTGTTAAACATCAGATCCCCACTGGCTCGGCACCCCCGAGTCGGGAAAGATACCGGCCAGTGCCTCCGACCCTATATGCAGAACTTCGTGCTTTGCTACAACATATGTTGGATGGAGGAGTGGTAAGAGAGAGTGTAAGCCCTTGGGCAGCCCCAGTTGTTCTCGTAAAAAAGAAAGATGGAAGCTGGAGGTTTTGTGTGGACTTTAGGAAACTAAATGCATTGACTCACAAAGATGCTTACCCACTACCCCGCATTGAGGAATCCCTCACTGGTCTTAAATCTGCTAAATGGTATTCCACCTTGGACTTAGCTAGTGGCTATTGGCAGGTAGAAATGGACCCTGCAGATCGGGAGAAAACTGCCTTTACTACACCGTTTGGCTTATATGAGTTCGAACGTATGCCTTTCGGCCTGTGCAATGCCCCGGCGACCTTCCAAAGGCTTATGCAACGTTGCCTCGGTAATATGGTTAATGACTCACTCTTAATCTATTTGGATGATGTGGTAGTGTTCTCCTCTGATTTCAGGAGCCATATACAGCACTTGGAGGAGGTGTTTCAGAGGTTGCAGCAACACGGTCTAAAGCTCCAGCCTAAGAAGTGTCACCTGTTCCAGCGGCAGGTGGCCTACCTAGGCCATATCATTAGTGAGAGAGGGGTGGCTACTGACCCTGCCAAAACCACGGTGGTGAGCGAATGGCCAATACCAGAAACAGCCAAACAGGTAAAATCTTTTCTGGGATTTGCTGGCTACTACAGACGTTTTATCCCTGCATTCTCCAAAGTTGCTGCTCCTCTTCATACACTGACACGTGGCACTTCTGTCAAAGGGAAAAGTAATGTGCCCATAGAGTGGTCTGGAGACTGTCAAACGGCATTTGACCAGTTAAAAAACTTATTGGTAAAGGCTCCAATACTGGCCTATGCCGACTTTTGCCAACCCTTTAATTTGTACACTGACGCTAGTCTGGAGGGATTGGGTGCGGTGCTCGCTCAAGTACAGGAGGGTAAGGAGCGTGTAATTGCCTATGCCAGCCGCAGCCTCCACCCCACTGAACGCAATGACCAAAACTATAGCTCCTTTAAACTTGAGTTGTTGGCAATGAAGTGGGCCATCACTGATAAATTTAAAGACTACTTGTATGGCACTGAATTTACTGTCTTTACAGACAATAATCCACTGGCACACCTAGAAACTGCAAGACTGGGAGCAGTGGAACAACGTTGGGTGGCACAACTCGCCAACTTCAAATACACCATCAAATACCGACCAGGTGCAAAGAATGGGAACGCCGATGCATTATCAAGACTGCCAGCGCAGAGGGTAATGGCAGAAACAGCTAAGGTCACAGCTGAGGAGAGCAAGGACTGGCGAGAACTCCAACACCAGGACGAAGACATTGCCCAATTCCATCAGTGGAAGGAGCAAGATGTACCTCGACCACAGGTAGACTTGTCCCCTTATATGACACGACTGTGTAAAGAATGGGAGAACATCAGACTGAAGAATGGGGTCCTGGGGCGATTAACAGTGGATCACATGGGACTAGAGGTCTTCCAAGTTCTTATCCCACCACAGGAGACTCATGAGGTGTGGAAGCAATACCACCAGAAGATGGGTCATCCTAGCAGTGCGAGAACCCTGGCCGCTGTTCGACAAAGGTGCTACTGGCCCCGGATGATCCAGGAGATCAAGGAGTGGACAGCAGCATGTTGGCACTGTTTAAGTGCCAAAGCTGGACCAGAGGTACGAGCCCCTTTAATGTCCATTAAAACCTCTTACCCATTTGAAATAGTAGGCCTTGATTATTTGTCTATTGGCTGCCCGGGGGAACAATACCCCTGTATCTTGGTAATAACGGACCTTTTTTCAAAGTACTCCTTTGCAGTGCCGACCAAGGACCAATCAGCAAGCACAACAGCACGGGCCTTGTACACCAGCATGATCCAGATCTTCGGCTGCCCGGAACGGATCCTCACGGATAGAGGTGGAGCTTTCGAGTCAGCATTAATGGGGGAATTGTGCCAACTTTATGGATGTCAAAAGAGCCGTACCACGGCCTATCACCCACAAGGAAACGGAGCTTGCGAGAGGTTTAACCAAACGCTGCTGAAATTGCTGTCGTCCATAAGTGAAACAGACCAAGCCCAATGGCACAGTAAACTGCCTGCCCTACTTCAAGCCTATAATAACACGGTGCACAGCACCACAGGGTTAACCCCACACTATGTGGTCTTTGGTAGGCATGCACGCCTTCCCATGGACTGGACCCTTGGCTTGAGGCCAACGACACAGTCACAGACATTACAGGGGTGGGCCCATCAGCACAACAAAACATTGAGCCAAGTGTACCAGTTGGTTAAAGAACAATCTCAGAAGAGACAAGGAAGAGATGCAACCCGTTATAACCGTCGAGCGACGTCTGTCCCATTACTACCAGGGGAAAGGGTCCTCCTTCGCAATTTCCGCAGGCGGGCAAAAGGAAAATTGGCACCCCGATGGTTACCAGAACCCTTTGTGGTAGTGAGGCAGCTAAGGGACGGCCACCCGGTGTATGTTGTAAAACCAGAGGGTAAGGAGGCACCCACACGCACATTACATCGCAATAACATACGACCTTGTCCCCTTACAGTGGAACATGATGCAGGAGGAGAGGTGGGAAGAGACCCTGTAACGGCCCCGCAAGACCTCATCCCACCAACATTATGGCTGCCAGGCATAGTGACCGGCACCATTATGCACCCCACACCCCAAATGCAGGATGTACCAGCAGGCCCACCTGTGTCTTCTGGGGCATTGGGGCAGGAAAATGAACCTGAACAAACAGTGGTACGCCACTCACGGAGGACAAACTTTGGGTTGCCCCCGGCTAGGTTCCGTACACAGTGAGTAGTCGGGACGACTAGGGTTAAAGGGGGGGGAAAATGTCAAATGTATTGGTTTAAACCATACAAATTACTTTTATTGTGCCTGTGCATGGTGTGTTTTTGTGCATATGCTGTGGAGTGTCACTAAGTTTGCAGTGTGTGTTCATGTAGTGATTGTGTAAATATTTAGGATAGAAAATTGTGACCGATGGAACTGACACACCCCCCTACTCAGATCAATTACGCACGGGTGCGCTGAACCTATCAAAGGTGTTCCTGGGATTGTAGGTGGGAATATAAAAGGAACATTGAGGAGTCAATGAGAGGAAGAAAAACAGTGACCAGAGAAAGATACCACGCGAGGAGCAGGCAGAGGACTCTATGCGATTGGCGACACACGGGAGCGTGCACAAGGAAGTAGTGATCCTCCCCAGAGATCTGGAGACGCACGGGCAACAGGACGCCGAGGCGGTGGATCGGCGGATGGATACTGATACGCGCACAAACAGCTGAGTAAAGGAATGTGTTCTATCCTCATGAGTGAAAGGCTGAGCATAGTGCCGATGTGTTGCTTCGCCTGAAGAGCTGTTTTACTGTTTTGACAGCGCATCGTTGGACGTCGTCAGCGGAGGTGCCGGGGATTCCGGAAGAGACGGTGCCACGCCTACACCGCTGCAGACCCGTCGAAGAGTTGCCGTTGGAGACGTGCCAGCGCACGCAGGAGGAGGACTGATACGCACATTAACAGCTGACGCACCGCTGGACGCTGTCGGAAGACGTGCCGGGGTCAACAGGAGAGACGGTGCCACGCCTACCAGGCAACAGAGCGCACCGTGGGACGCCGACGGAACGCACCGACATCTGGGATAGGAGCTACGGATTTACTTGAAGCCCACTCCCCTTCCTACTTGGGACTAGTACTTTCCAGCGGACGGGATAAGTACCTTGGACAGGGCTAGACACACCAACGGAGCTACTTTCAGATACTGTTTTAAAGATTTTAATGATGCAGAGACTCATTTTCTAATACACTAACACTATTAAAAATATATCTAAAAGGAACCAAACTGGCTGTGTTGCATTCTTAAACAGTGAAACCAAAGCTGGGTCTGACCATCGCACAATTGTGCGACACAACCATTACCAAACCAAAAAACTCAAAACTATGAAAAGGGAATGTGGCCATGGTTGAAGCAGTGCAAAAAAAGTGTCCTGTTGTGGCATGCCAGACATCCACCCTTGCTGCGTGCTAGATGGCAGAGGCACACTGGGGGCCGAGGCACTCGACCTTCTGGTATCAGAGCAGACACGCTCATTTATCACCGCAACCTTGAATCATTGTTTTACTCAGCTTGAGCCTTTATTGCTTCTGTTCATGTAAAAAAAAAAAAAGAGTGGTCCGCCAGAGCTGCTGGCTCTTCTAGTTTAGCACCTTTGTTACTTAAACACTGTTCAAACACACAAAATGTGCTGTGATTTTCCACTGCCTGCATTTTTTTTTATAATGTGGTTTTCTTTATCGTCTTCCCTGAAATGCAGGAACACAGAGCCGTAACACCTCAGAGGCTCTACTGCATTGTTTTCAAGAGATTGGGCTGTTTATGATGCAGAAGCGTTTCAGCTCGTAAAGCTCATGAGAAGCCATTGTGGATGAATGCTCGTGCACGTGTGTGTGTGTTTCCCAGTTTATACGTTAGTGGTGTGAAATTTTACAGCTGCACTGTGATGCATATAACTTATTACTTACTGTGTATATCTTGTATTAATTCAGTGCAGCAAATATTAAATTGTAACCTCTTTTCATTACAGGAAAATAGAAATTTCAGCACCGTATTTGTCCTGGTTGTACGAGTGTCACATGACTGATACACAGTGGGAGTGACTGAACAGCATTGTAAGACATTTTTAATACCAAGGCACAAACGATAAAAGGGATCCGAGCCTGTCAGGGAGTGTCAGGTGCTTTCAGCTCCATCACAGCAGTCATTACTCATGATCTACTGCTAAAACCAAGCAGAGCAAATCAGACAAGCCACCCAGAATGATTCTCTGTAACATTTTACAAAGATAGTAAATTAAGTTCAGTTCAACACATCTAAGATGGAATCTCTGCTCGTAAAGACATTTTCAATTCTTTTTCAGTAACTATTTTGAGACGTGTTGATATTGCACTTATTTCCTTTAAAGGAAATTCTAAAATCTGAGATTTTGGTCAACTTAACCCTAATATAATCCTTTGGGTCAAGTTTACCCCATCTGTTTATCACTCAAAAAATAGTTTTGCTTCATATTTCATGACTTTCTAACAATACAATTGATTGAGCATAAAATTCTCATTATATTTTTTTTATGTACTGAACACAACCAGACAAAATGTCCTCTCGGGAAAGGTTTACTGTCAATGAGCTTTTGGAACAGCTCTTTCACAGTGAAAGTGACATAGAGAAGAATGCCTGAGACAGATAACTTTATAGTGAATAACAAACATGTTACAAAAAAGGAGATACAAATAAATACATATTTTTTAATGAGAGGAAAGGGGCGTCACTATCATCAGTCATTATGGTTAATTCTGTGAGAGTCATGAATGTGCACCCAAAATATTTGAATGAAAGATTTTCAAGATA
Source organism: Gouania willdenowi (assembly GCF_900634775.1). Lineage (NCBI taxonomy): Eukaryota > Metazoa > Chordata > Actinopteri > Blenniiformes > Gobiesocidae > Gouania > Gouania willdenowi. Next base: position 33,130,137 of record NC_041053.1, on the reverse strand, counting down.
CACTAACTCTAAAACTGGAAGTTTGACCTGATGGTGGCGCTGAAGGAAAGGTCATATCATCGCCACAACCAATAGGGTTTATGCTCTTGTGGTCATTAATGTTGTCAGTAAATTTGACAAGATTTGGATGAGAACTATTCAATGTCAATTCATTCTAATTCTAAACTTTGGCCTGATGGTGGCGCTAGAGAACAAGACAAGATTTCACTATCAAGGGGTTATTTATGTATTCAACAAATAAATAAAGTGACTGACAAAAAAACTTGGTTAACAACTTTCTGAAAATAATTTTCTGGAGGCAAATTATCCCTGGGATCAGATTAACCCCAAGTGTAAAATGTGTTTGTAATATTTGAGGATAAATTTAGTTAAAACTGAATTGTTGCCATGTGTTATAGACATGAGTCCGAGTTGAAAAACAGGTCAGTGATGAATTGTTACATTTAATTAATTTAAAGCAGAACTAAGTAACTTTTGCTTAGCGCTCCCCCTAAAGGTCCCTTTTGGTTATGTCACTGTCGTAAACACTCCGCATCCCCCAAGGCAGTAGCTCCTCCCTCTCGCTACACTGAGACGGGCAGCGGGAGGCTTCCTAAACGTAACGGGGCAAAATTAAAGCGGTTAATCTTGAATAAGCCTACATTCTGAGTGAACTCATCCTTTAGTAACTCGGTAAGTTGATCATTTATACCGTAAAAACTGCGCTGTTTATGATACGTGACGTGATCAGCCAGTTGTCTCCCCTAAAGCTGCGTTTGAAGCTCTCTCTCTCTCTCACACACATACACACGCACGCACGAACACACACACACGTTACCTGGCAATGACACTTGAGCGATGAAGTGACCAAAAAGCACCACTGTGTTCAAGCGACTCATCACGGGCGACTGAAGTGACTGCAGTCGTGTTCGGTGTGGGCTATCGTAAAGCAGTACGTGTTGTCGCGAGAACAACAACAACCCCATAAACCCTTGTATTACCATCAGAAGGACTATGAGAAGGATTTATGAAGGTGAAAAAGTTAGTTATGCTTTAAAGTCTTAGTACTGAGGTAGAAACTTTAGTCATAACCTAGAGCTTTCAAAGTTGCAGCTTAAGTAGAAATGCAATTCCAATACAATTACTGTGTTGTTTGTGTTGCATAACTTGCTTATCTCCATAATGAGATGACAAAACCCAGATTTCACGCATGCTTGCGCTGGAGTTGTTTGACCTCTCCTCACATACCTTTGGCAAGTCTTCATGCAAGAGATTGGACAGAAACCACAGAACTGTCTCCAACTGCTGGGGTTAGAATTATGAGCTGTGACACTAAGAACTGGCGGCGCAAAAAGAGGAAAAATGTAGAGGTGAAGTGAAACTGTGCAGGGAGAAGAGACGTGTCACTGCTGCATTTGACCTGTTAGCTGGTTTACTGTTCCTGTTTCCTTTTAAATGGCTTTCTATTCAAACTGTACAATCAGAGGCTCATTTGATTTGTTTCGCAGCTAATGGAAAAAAAAAAAAAAAAACACAAATCTCACATGTACACCCTATGTTTTGGATATTTAGGTGTAAATGCTGTCATGCTTGTGTATCAACAGTAGCATTTCCTACAAAATCACGATCTACAATTATTTTTACAGTAAAAAGTCAGTAAATGCCTGATCGATAGAGATAAGGATGGATTAAGGGTGTACTCACACTGGCAACCAGGGCCGTTCCTAACCAGCTCTGTGCATGTGTGAAACCATGGGGGGCCATTGTCTGGCCTGCGTAGGTGTGAACTGCACCACAGGGGGGTTAACGGTCCGATGGTCCTGCTGGAAGAGGTGGTCCAAACAGCGTACGCACAACTCGACTCGACCCGCGTGCAAAATGTGATGACGTTGGTACCGCGCGACGCTTTACGGCACATGAACATCCGCATTCCGCAATGATAGCGGTGTCAGAAGTGCTCGTTAGCCGATGAAAAGTTCAGAGTTGGCGTTTCCTGATATATATGAACAACACCACAGAGAACTCATGGAGGAAGAGGACAACATGACCGTCAGGACTTCTCTTTGTTCAGCCGACAGCGGGACAGTAACGGAGTGTAGCAGCTCATCATCAGGTCCGGGTATTTCCGAGGGTATAAATATACATATAAACACATATTACTGGTATATTAACCCATATAAACCAGAAAATATGGAAATGGGATATTTTACTGCTGCAAATGTGTAACATATTACTGGTATTTTGTGGACAGGACACATGTGGTTGGCTATTATATAACCCAGAAAAAAATGGAAATTGGACATTGTACTGCTGCTAATGTATAAATAATATAAATATATATATATGGTGTTTCAGTGTTCTGGGACACATACTCACAAACTCTGTAGAATGAAAACAAACACAGTGTCTTGGGGAGCAAAGTGTAGTGTATTAATTTATTCATCTAAATGTAACCAAAAACAGAACATCGCAAATACAAGCCCAAATAAATGCAATGTCTGAAAGAAAGGGTAATAATTTTCCAAACAAAAATCAATAAGCCAGAAATAAAGTGCAACCTTTTGCAAAATGTAACATGAATCTTAAAAACAAAACATTTAAACATTGGAAGTACAAGGATGGGAATATTATGACAGCAGAACCTGGAACAAGACTGCAAATTGTTGCAACTATTTATTTATTTTTAATCTTATTTTAGTTCTCTTCTTAGGTCGTGTCGTGTTAGTGCACATGTGGCAATACCAATTTTCAGTATGTAGAGTTCCTGTTAGTCCTGCACAACTATAATGAAATGCTCAGAAATCTACATGTGTCCTGTTCTCAAAATACCAGTAATATGTTACACATTTGCAGCAGTAAAATGTCCCATTTCTATATTTTATATGGGTTAATATACCAGTAATGAGTTTATATGCATGTTTATACCCTCAAAATTACCATGGAATTTTGGGTTTTACTCGGACCCCTCATCATCACGTCTCTGCAGAAGAAGACCCTCCGCTGCACCTCAGCACTTTAACAACTCACTAATTTCATAATTTGAATACACAATTTCTACCTTTGTTTTTCTGTTTGCATGTCGTTTGCTTTGTATTTAATAAAATGGTTTCTCCAACAGTTGGTTAAATCTACACATTTATACTGTATATAATGCACATGCAGGACGATGTGTAACAATAATCGGTAAAATTAGCTGTAAACACATTTTGTAGAACTAAATATGAGGTTATGCTGTGAACAGAAAGAAAGGAAGACGAGCCAGATAATCCTAAACTTTAGAATATAATACAATCATAACTTTTAATCATAAATATGACTATACTCAAAACAACAAACTTTGATATCTTTGTCACACAATATCTAAGCTTCCAGTGAATAATTTACAAAAAAAAAAAAAGTTCACTGATGGTGACATTGAGATCTCAGTGTCACCATCAGTGATTTTTTTTTATTTGTAAATTATTCACTGGAAGCTTCTCTGGTGGCGTGTGCAGTGGTTGTTATTATTATTATTGTATGAAGTCAACATTACTGCAGCTCTGCACATCATTGTTGTCCTGTTAAAGTATTTTTATACAAAGACTTGAAAACATTCTGAAATTAGTGCTGACTCAAGTAAATCACCTTTATTATGCATTATAACAATCTGTTCCTTAAGTCTCTAAATTATTGAAACAACTAAAAACATCTCCTAAAAAATAAAATTACAGAAAATTAAATAATCATTTAATATACATTTCAATAAATAAGTGCATCCCATGTTCCCATGTTGACTCTGAGCTTTATTCTGTCTGTTGTCTGTGGAAGTGATGGGTCTAGACCAGATGATGGAAACTAGATCAGCTCATGGTTTTAATGTCCAGGGAGGGGCGTGTCCACTCTGCATGGACTTAAAGAAGAAGAAATAAAAGAAGAGTTAGATAATGTCATGTTCATCAAAAGGAAAACTGAAAGTGATGGAGATAAATATGATCAGATGGACACAGACACACAAAGTTTAAACAAACACACAAATAATCTGTCCTAAACTGTCTCACACATTAAAAGCATCTATTTACACTTATATTAATGTACACAAAGACTAGCTCCACAAAATCAGAACGTCATTTATTGATCCAGAAATTAAACTGATCTTACCTTTATAGGCTCAGTTTCCTCCTTTGTTTTCAAATCCATTTGAACCTCCATTCATGGTGGTTTTTATCATCAGAGAGAGTCTTTCATTTTTAATAAATCCACCGTTATTTGGTCTGTTTTAATCTTTCTTTCTCACTCACTTGGTTCTCTCTGTTCCTTGTGTCGATTTCGTCAAAACAATTAACGTGATGCGTTCAGGGGCCCTGGGAAACCCAGTCCGTGAAAAGAGCACGTGTCTGGGTAAATCTTGATTTATAGTTACCCTAAGCAACAGAAAATATGAAATTAACAGAATGTACTGTCAACAACAAACCCAGAGTCGCTTAATGGTGACGTAACGCCATACGTGTGTCATAAATTAACGTGATGATGTGTTTCTCTGTGGGAACCGAGTTGAGCTGGTGATCACGTCCGTTCTACCGTGCCAGAAAAGGGACAGGGAGGGGGGGATTCCTGCTGTGAGCTTGGAACGGCCCCAGTTGCCAGTGTGAGTACACCCTAAGGTTCAATTCTTTGTAAATAAAAACAATAATATTTATTGAATACCTATCAATTTGGTATATAACCTGCCTTCCGGCTCTTATTGTGAAAACCCAGGAGGAAGAACCCATGTGGTAATAGAGATTCAGAAAACATATTATTATTTCATCTATTTAAAACACATAATGTTGCACTGTAGGAATCAGCATATTATAAAATATTTGGATCAGTGTTTCTTCTGCAATGTTTTCATTCTCCTTTGGTTTTTGGTTTTATAAATAAGCTATGTCTATGTTATAGTTAAGAAGACATATGATCATCTTTTTTAAATGTGCAGACTCTTTACTGTATTGTGTTTTATTTGCACTACATCATTTCAACTCTCTAAAACAGTGTTTCTCAAACGGGTGTACCCGTACCACCAGGGGTACGCGATGGCACTACAGGGGGTAGTAGAGAGAGAGAGAGAGAGAGTTTTACATTGTTGATTTTTTGTTGAAAATGGTGATCATTATAATGATAAGGAAAATTATCTTGATTAGAACATGAACTGGAAATACAAGATTTCACAAAAGGCAGGAGATGACCGGAAATGATAAAACCTAGAAACAAATCTATTCAGGAGGAACTAAATACTGTTTCATTCCACTTATTTACAAAATTAGATTCTTTAAAATGTGTGTTATCGCTCATTCATTCCATCATTATGTTCTACAGTTGTTTCTTCGCAGTATTTTAAGTAAAATGTTATAGTCGGATAAAGGGGGTACTTGCAATTCAGAAATAAGAGAAAGGGGGTACTTGAGCCAGAAAAGTAGGTCTAGAATATTAGTTCCTAATGCACAGCTGAGGTTGCATGAGTTTCCTCAGTATTTCCCGTTTTTCATGAAGCTCATGTTGACGAGTTTCCCAAAGGTGCAGTTATTATCTTTGGATAATGAATTGCACTAAAAAATTACTTATTCAAATTTAAGGGTTGATTCCAAACTGCTAATTATATTTTGGCCTTGACAATGCATCATCCAACCTTAGACCTCCTGGTTTTGTCCTGGTGTAGTTTTCTGTCTTTGAGGGGACTATGAAGTCACTAAAGTGAGAGTGAATTCCAACTGCTGAGTGATTAATAATAAAGCTGGTGAATAGGTATTTCAGTGTCAGCCGAGTGGAGGTAAAGCGGTTTCCCTTCTCTCACTCATCATTCTGCAGTGACAAACAGCCCATTTCCACTAAACCTGCACGCTTGCCGTGAAGTGTTCCAATTTGCGCGAATGACTTGCTCGAATTGTTGCTTCATAAAAATGCAGCAGTAATATTCGAGGTTGCACTTGGGCATGTAAAGTGAAATGGTTTTGGTGTCTGTTGGGACCTCGGCGGCAGTGCCCCCAAGCAGAAAGGGAAAGAGAGGAAGGTGATGGATAGTGTAACTTCCTGCAGGAGAAGGGTTTGATTTATGGCCGTCCACTTGGCAAAACACACCAGCTGTGAGGGGAGATAAGTACTAATATAAAGAGCAAATTACTGTCTCTCCTGTAATAATTAACCTCCGAGACCAACAGGAAGTATGGATTCTTTTAGAAACAGCCACGCTTCCTCTGCTACACGACTCTAACATCCACAGGGAAAACAACAGCAACAACCTACATCAAGAGGATTTCTACTAGGCCTGTTCCAGCTCTGGGATTTAGAGCTTTTTATGGCTGGGTGGGCTGTTTTCAAAGACTTATGAGCAAATTCCTGGCTGGAGTTACTTGAAAAAAGAAAGTCCATTGTGGGAATGACTGTCAACCTAGGGATGCCAAGCTGATCCTCTAGAGCAGAATAGGCATCGCGAAAAGTCCTTATTGAGATGTAAGGAGCGGAATAATTGATTGTTGAACACTCAACAGGAAAGGTTTTTAAGTTTGGGCCTTGTTTAAAGAAATACAACTTAGTTTAGTTGGTGATGCATCAGTACAATGTGTGTATGAAGAGAAATGCTAAACCTTTCGCAGTGTTATAATAAACTGTCATACTTTTTAAGTAAAGCAATAACTAAGGTGCCCACATAGAGAGGTATAATAATGTTCATTTTTAGGCAGTTCATTTTAATTATATTTTTCATAGGGATTACCAGGATTACTATTGCAACAACACATCATCCAAGGGGTAAAACTAACCTGTCTCACGTCGTTCCAAAGCAGAGGTTCCCGACCTTTTTCGGGTCGTAACCCCATTTTGATATCACAAATGTCCAGCGACCCCAGAGACTTTTGTTTTCTTCTAGAATGAGTTTTTGATCATGTTTATTTAAGTGTGTTACAAATACAGAGTAGCCAGGATTTTTTATACTGCATTTTATTTGAACTAGATTTATATCTGAGATAGTTTAAGTATAGGATACAGTTATTTGATATTTATTTATTGTAATTTTTATAAAATTTTTTTAGATAACCCCATTTTATTTCCAGGCAGCCCCACATGGGGTCCCGACCCCAAGGTTGAAAAAAACTGGTCTAAATCATTACTAAAATCCAAATTCTAATTTGTATTATAATAATCGATGGAATTGTTGAAGTTTTCAAAAATTACCTGAGTCTTTTTTTAGCCACATTTTATTATTATTATTATTATTATTATTATTATTATTATTATTATTATTATTATTATTATTATACCAAATTAAAGATTCCTATGTAAATATGCTGGGCTTCATCTTTTGAAATAAACTCATACACATTGCATTATGTAATATAATTTTTTTCATCTATAAATACACTTTAGTCTAAGTTCAAAGCATTGAAGGGAACATATTTAGTTGAAATATTTAAGACTGTGCTGCAGCATGAAGTCTGAGGTGTCTCTTTGAATCACAGAGACGTGTAGTGAAGAGACCAGAGTTACTGCTCACTCTGTTAGTCAGAAAATCAATGTGAATTGTGGGTGGTGTAGTTTATGGCTGATGTACACTATCAAACACAACCCAGGTGTATTATGACCACTGTGGGCCACATAAAAGAAAGTGAAAGCCTGATTTGGCATCACTGGCCTTGATTTTGACAAAAGGTCCACAAAGTTTGCAACAGGAATGCATTTATTTCTTTGTGGCATATTTATTATTTTAGGCTTTATTTAGTGTGGTGGTGGACTATCTATTTTCCCTGAGAAGTTAATTGTCCTTATTACTGGATCTGAAAATTGGAAACTTTGAATTAATCCTCAACCGAGTATACATCAAAATAAAATAAATTAAAACATTTGCTTTTCGGGTGAATAATATGCATCATTCATCAATAGAATATAATTGCATTTGCTGTCAAATTGATCTGTGCTGATTGTAATATGTAAATGATTTAAGGTAATTGTCCAAAATGGATAAAAGGGTAGATGAATAGACAATGTTTTTTTTTTTTTTTAATTCATTTATTTATTGAAAGTGTTGTTTGATTAGAAAAAGCTGCCACAAATGAAATGAAGATGTCCCTGTGTGGATTTATTCATCAAGATTTCAAATTAAAATGTATTTAACAATAGCAGGACAAATAGCAAAATGAAGCATTCAAGACATATTTTTCATCTAAAAGCCTTTCAGGTTTCTTGGGGTGAATAGCATTGGGCCAGTCCCGTAAAATGAATCACAAGGCATTAATGTAGTCTACCCAGAGTGGAAATACCACAGCCGGCTGTATAATCAGAATAAAACGCTACAATCTGTTTCAGTAAATGCCATCAAATGCTTTCTATTCTAATCCCAAATGAACATTTATGTTCCCTGCAGAGTAAATGTTTAGAGATCTGATTTACTTTATGGGATATGAGCTGTGAGCCTAGCAGATATATAACATTTAGGTTTGGGATGCACCGAAATGAAAATTTGTGACCGAAGCCGAAGCCAAATAAAATATAAATGCTTGGCTGAATACCGAATATCGAATGCGGTTGTTAAGTTTTTCACTTTTAATATTCCAGTAGCCTTTGCTTTTCAAAAAATGCACAACAAAGTTTTTCATTTATGTTAGCCCTTCAAATAAAACAAAACATGTATTCCAAAAAAAAAAAAACTAAAGTGCATTAAAGGGGAGGTATGATGAAAAAAATCACTTTATAATGGTTTTGCTACAGTGATCTACATCCCTTTAGCCTCATTCAGAAGGACAAAGTGTAAAAAGTTCTGTTTATTCCACATTTTGTAAAAAAATCAGCTCCAAATGGGCGAGTTGGATTTTGCCCACGTTGGCAGGTGACGTCACCTAACGCCTCCTAGAATGTGAGCTCCTCCCTCTCCAACTATCTAACAGCTAAAACAAACACTGCGGTTTAATATAAAATATATATGATACTTTATTCCATATATATAAATGCAAACTGCACTACTGGACATCCAAACTGCACTACTTTTTCTGCTGCTGATCGTGTTGGGAGCCACGGCCATTGTTTACACACATCAGCTGTTAGCACTCCATGCTAATGCTACACCCGACAGCGCTTGTGAACTGAGGAGGAGACGATGGGGATGTTTACGGATTCATGACTAACAGCGCTAACAACAGACTTGGTTGTGGAACTGAACAGCTTCCAACTTTTACGCTCTGACGGACGACGGAGAGCGAAAAGGAGAGAGTCTGGCTGTGTTTGCGTGTTGAACGGAGGAGTTGTTGCTGCTGCTCTGGTTCTGCAGCAACAGGCACACACTTTTCCAACTCAAAATCACTGCACGTTGTTTGATTGTGTCATTGCATCTCATGCTACTATTCGGCCTTGCTTTTAACTCACAAAACCGAAAGTCGAATGTGGCTTTTTTTCCAATATTCGGCCAAATATATTCGGTTACCGAATATTCGGTGCATCCCTAGTTTAGGTTAAAAAGGTTAGAAATAAATGCTTGATTTTGATGTTTAAAGCGGGGAAATATTAATCGAGATCAAAGTAATTAGCGACTTCGCTTCAAATTGACTGTAAAAGTGAATATTTATACTTCTGCTACTATGAGTCCTCTTTAACTCCAAAAGATCCATCGATGCCACTGTACAGCGCAAAAATATACTGTTCAGTGATGGGTTAAAAGCAGTGAGTATTTTCATAGAAACTTTTTAAAAATTAGATGAATTTCATTATAATTTTGAGATTGTGGGAGTGAAGCCTTGACACACTCAGTGAGAACATGAGGGCATGGCATGAACCCATGACCTCTAGACTGGCACATTCAGTGCTAACCAGTCAAAAGTTGTTGAAGTTCAAAGTGTTTGGATGGGGGTGGGGGGTTTCACACATGCATAAGCACACCCATACACGCACACACAAATACTGAAAAGAACATTTATTCACCAACATTATTACAAAAATCAATGTTTTTGCCTCAAGGCAGTGTTTGTCAGTGAGAACTACAGTATAGTGTAAGTCAGAAGGATCTGACTTTGTTGGGGCTGTTTTACATCAGATGTTGAAAAAACCTAGTTCTGGAAGGCCAAACTTTAGCTTGTTTTCGAGGCGACTTCTAGACCCTTGACAGTCATGCTGTGAAATGCATGTTGCACAGGAAAATATATAGATTTATGTTATAAAAAAGATTTTATGTGTGTTTTCAACAGATTTTTTTTTTTAATATAAATTTGTGGGTCACGAATTAATGACCTTGGCAAAATGTGGGTCCCAGGGTGAGACCAGTTGAGAACCCCTGGTTAAAACCATCCAACTTGGCTGCAGGAGAAAATCAAAAAGACAGAAAAAACATGAATTGCTGTAGATATCTCAGCCCTTCTAAATACACAAATTCAATTAAACTCCACAATATTTGGCGGATTGCAATTTTCCTATGCTTTTATCGCATGACAGCAGTCATTTTAAATCTCAAATTGTTCAAAGAACTCAATTTTCCTCAAATTATTTCAGGGAGTTTCCTCCAAAATAAATAAAAAACTGGTCACAAAATGAAATTTAACATCCTGCAGGGACTGATGTCTGTCACTTATTGCTTGCACATTACCTTACATTTTTACATCGTTTACACTTAGAAGTGTAAACTTGGGGACATTATTGTTGAATATTTTCATTTTCTCGCCAAAAATCTTTGACCCACCTAATATCAAACAAAATGGAGGAAAAAAGCCACATCAACACGAAACACATGAAAACTCTTCTTTAAACAGTTTAATGTAGAAGCACGATGACTTCAACAAAGACATTTTTCTGAGATGAGACAGTCTGGAGCGGTCAGTAGTAAAGGAACTGTGATGATTGCGGCCTTCATATTTGAAGCTATCTGGCGCTAGCATATGCCAGCTGAACCACAGGGTGACGCGAATGTAAACCAGAACCATGTGTGCGTATAGTGAAACCCAACGTTTGAAGTGACAAGGATATCTCACCAGTTCCCTTAAAGTGACCTTTGCTGCAAACCACCAACTGCTCCAAGAGTGAACACTTCTTTCTGCATTTCCAGAGATAACCACCTTGCGTTAGAATCCCAGCAGTGTTATAGATGATAAGACTAATTTCACTTTATTGGCCCTCCAACACACTGACTTGCTTTTTTCCGATTTGTGAGTTGCGTGTGGTTTTTGTCACGCCCGACTGGGCGGCAGGGGTTTTTTGTGGGATGTAAAGGGAAAGGAGGCCCTCCATATCTTCCTGCTGGTTTTCTTACAGTCCTGTCTTATTAATGAGAGACTCTAAACAGCTGCCTTAGCAGGAGGGGAATAGATTTCAGCAATGGCCCAGTAACTTTCAACAGCATCCTATCAGCAAAAAGACAGGAGGCAAATGGAGATAGAGGAAAAGCACTACACTAAAAATGGAGCAGCCCTTTTCTATCAGACTAAACATTTTATTTTTTGAGCTTGGCGGTGAATGCCTTCAAACCCCTGACACAGACATATGGAGGAAATTGTGGTTCCTATTCAACCGTGTCTGATGGTTATGTTGATGTGAGCAGTTAGTTTAAAGCGATGGGCAGAACTCAGAGCCTGTAAGAGCACAGCTCTAAAGAAGAGATGTCCCTTTGTTTGTTTAAAGGGCAGAAGAATCGATGGCCCTGTTTTTTGAGGCATGGCTCTGACCTCTCCCACTGGCACCTGTATCAATCACCAGCCAGCTTCTCTCTCCACCTCGCTGCTTGTCACATTTGTCTTCCTCGCGTACGAGGACAGAGGTTGTCCATCTACTCGAAAATGTCAGTCTGCACTTCATGCCAACTGTCAGCCAACAGAGCAATACATAAACAACTATGAAATGTGACAAAAACGATTCTGGGAAAGAAATATGAGGGAGAAATACTTTTTTGGATGGATGGTGAATACAGTCAACTTGGAGGCTGAAAGCAGTTAAATAAGTCTAAGACATTTTTGTTGAATGAAGACAAGTTAAGAGCCACTTTTCTGACAGTACCTGCTGTAAATGTAAATAGTAGAGAGAAAAAAATGTCATTGTGAAGAATATCCCCCCCCAAAAAAGTATTTTTAGGGGTCAGACGACCTAAGCTGCAAGAAACCTTTTGTTATCCTGCATGTTCTTCTGTTTCTTCCAAGGAAATCATACTTCCCATGCGCGAACAATCAACAACGGGGCGACCGTGAATCAGTGGTAGAGTGGGTCGTCCAGTAACCAAAGGGTTGGGGGTTTAAATCCCGCACCAAATGGCAGCCACTCTTCTGTCAGTCTGCCCCAGGGCAACTGTGGCTACATTGTGGCTTACCACCACTGGTATGACTGATGTGAATGATAAATGGTTTCTGTAACGCGCTTTGAGTCTCTTCGAAAAAAGTGCTATATAAATTCAAGCCATTATTATTATTATTATTATTATTATTATTATTATTATTATTATTATTATTTTAATCACTGAATTTTGCACATAGGTCCAGTCCCATCCTAGATTGCATCATCTGCAAAATAGGCCAATCGTCCTAAAGGTGGCGCTACAGCAAGCCTCCAAAGTTTGAAACTCTGGAAATTCACAAGAACTCAACCATTGCCTCAGATGTGCAACTTTAACTAAAATGTTGCCCCACAGTACGATCATTGCAGATTTTTGATTGATCAAAAATTTGGCCTGCAGTGAATCAAAACATAAACAGTATTGTAAATATATTACAAATTCTTACTAGATGTATTATCAATGTTCATTATTAAATGACACAGTTGAAAATGTTTGGAAAATATCAGAGTTTGATCTAAAAACAGTTTTGTTTTTTGTTTTCACAGCATTTTGAATTTTACGCTCATACATGCAGTGCAAACATAGCATTTTTAAACATACGTTTTTCCACTTTTGAAGCCAATAAATCATTGTAAAAAAAAACCTGTCTTGATAGAATAATGTGTATTTTCAGATTGTTTCTCCTGATAACTGAATTATCAGTTTGAAATCTGCCTTTAAATGCTAACAGCTGCTTTCTTGTTTTGCCTAAAATTGCCTGGCCCCAACCATTCCTGCACAGCAGCTATAATTGTCTTCTAGATTTAAAAAAAAGTTTAAACTTACCAACAAATTTATTCTTAAGTTTTTAATATAATTATTCTTTAAAGGTCCAATAAAATATCTAGCAGCAGGCTACATAGGGCTTCATTCCACCACCATAAATGCCTCCAACAGTTGTAGCAATAGCGTCAACAAAGAGTATAATAGCTTCAGGTCTGCAGAAAGTAAGCATTTAGGATGATTCATGTTATTTTTTTAAACGACATAACTGGGCCAGTGTGTGAATATTAGAAATTTACCTTTAGAACAACTGGTCTCACCCTGGGACCTACATTTTGCCACGGTCATTAAATCACAATCCACTTTTAGAATTCAACCAACCAAATTTAGTTTTCCAAAAATAGCTGTTCAAAACAAATATATAATTTTTTTTAAACATACATTTATATATTTCCCTGTACAACATGCATTTAACAACTAGCCTGTCAAAAGAAAAGTTTCTTCCAAAATAAAAGACAACTCCAACATGAGAGACAATACCTATTTATTTATTTTTGACTAGCTGTCCACGACCCACCCAGTACAGGTCCACGACCCACTTTTAGGTGCCAACCCTCCAGTTGAGAATCACTGCTTTAGAATACACTCTCTGTATTCCGTAACAAAACTGATCAAAAAACGTCTTTATCACTCACTGAAAAACTAACTACTTTCTCTCGGTCAGAAAACATTGTACACTGTACATATAGACAGTAGCCACAATCTGTCCCAGGGCAGCTGTGGCTACAATAGTAGCTTACCACCACTAAGTGTGGAGTGAAAGAATAATCTCTTAATTGCCAAAAAAGCGCAATATAAAAGTGATGTATTGTTATTATTATTAACATTAAATTTATGTAAATGAACACATCAAACACTTTAGATTTCCTTCAAACTTTCTAATCTTGCTTTCAGGCCACAGATGCTTTAAAGGCCATTGAATATGCATTGCCATATAAAAACCCATTTCACAGAGCTCAGTAAAAACAAAGTCAGACCAGACATAATTGTCCAAGGGGCATTCTAGAATGTGAACCCATGTTGTTCACAAACGACTTTCTGTTTTGATGGATAGGACAACAGTTAATCTGTATGTACGGCCAAATTTTAGCGTCCACATTGTAATCAGCAGCCAATTCTCAGCCGTCCAGGACTGCTGTCTGGGGCTGTAGGAGAGGGATGATTCCCATTATGGAGTAATTAGTCTTGTTGTCATCACCGGACCTTGACAGTGAATCCTCTTGCCAGGACTCTAAAGGGATTGGGGTGCTTGCAACCACTGAATCTTAATCAGTCCCTCCTTTACTTGCCAAGGACAGCGCTCTGAAATTTAACTTTGTGCTGCTGATGCACTACAACACACACACTCAGGACTTTGGGAGCAGTAAAGAACTTTATATGTTTGTCTTTGTATTCACTCTCTTTTGCTTCTTCCCTTTCTAGTCTTCATGTCACTAATTTATATTAATTAAAACTTTGGAAACACTTTACTTGAAGTTTTATACGTAAGACTGACAAATATCACTGTCATTATCCGTCATTAGCATGAATAAGGTGTTATGAAGGCTGTCATTAAATGTCGTTCACTAATTTTCTGACACTTTTCACTAAATGATGACACCTTTGGAGCTATGTTGGCATTTTTTTGGGTTAGGTGGAGTGATCTAGTGGGGTTAGGTAGGGTTAGGGTTAGGGGTTAAGGTTAGTTGTTAGGGTTATGGTTACTTAGGGAACGTTAGGGTTAGGGGTTAGGGGCTAGGGTAATGAAGAGTTAGGGTTAGGGTAATGAATGACACTTAATGACAGCCTTCATGACACCTTATTCATGCTAATTACATGTCATGTCATAAAAATGACAGCGTAATGTCAGCTGTATGTATAATACTTAAACTAAAGTGTTCCCAAAACTTTTCACTAAAGTCAACTTTTTTTGATTGTGGTCCGTTATGATAGATATGATAGTTATGATAGCATAGGTAAATCTGACAATTATAACAGGGATGAAAAGTATTTACAAGTTTCAGCAAAGAGCCAACAAACTATGGGTGTTTTATTTAATGCACCAGAATAATGTTTATAGCAAATATCGAAAATATTACAAACTATTTCTAAAGCTGCTAGAGGGACCCTCCAGTTCACTGAATATGAATTCATGACACACCTTGAATGTTTAATTTACATTTTAAAATGCACAAATATAACATTTCTAATGTCAAAAGTGTGCTACTCATGACTGAACTGTGTAAACATGTTTTTTAATGGTTCTTGGCCCCCTAATCGTGAAAAGAACATTGATGATCTGTTGTTGTAGTTTTTTTTTAAATTAAGCAGATTTATTCCCTAAAAATAGTACCATAGACTATATGGCACATCTGTCAAACTCATGGCCCAGGGGCCAAATCCGGCCCTTTGGACCATCCAATTCGGCCAGCAGGAGAAAATAAAAATGACAGAGAAAACATGAATCATTGTGTAAATGAAAGTCAACAATATTTGCAGGGGCTCACAGTTTCCCCAATGATTGCAGTCATTTTTGATGGTAAACAGTTGAAAAAAACACAAATTTCTTACAAAATCTTTAAATTTTCCTGAAATTGTGACATAATATTTCCCTTAATTAAACAGAAATTTGTCACATTATCTAGGAAATTTAAAGTGAAGATCATAATGGGACTGATATCCGTCACTTATTGCTTGGGTATTGTTGATTTCTTATATATTTTGTATTATATGGAGATGTAGAAGTGAAGACTATGGCACAATAATGTCGAAATTACTGGTTTTCCTGCATAAAATCTGTGGCCCACTTAAGATCTAACTGATCGGTATTTGGCCCCTCAACTAAAATGAGTTTGTGATGTATTTGAGCACTTTTAGCATTACTCTTAGAATCCTGGTTATATTTGGCCATTAAATCAAAATGTATATCTTTTGTACTGTATGCATATTTAACAAAAATTATCCTGGTAAATTCCTTGTTGTATTATTGCTAATGCTCTAATCTTGCACAATTGCATGTTTATTTTTTCATTGATGTGTATTGTGCCTTTAATAAATTGATGAATCTGAAATCTCTGAAAAATACTACTTGTTTGAAAAGGAGAAGTTAGAAACTACCTTTGACAAACGACGTAGCAACAAATGGCCACTTACTCTGTGTGTCAGTAATGTTATTGGTCTCGATGCTTGTAACAGTGGGAATGTGTTCAGTCATGGTCTGAACACAGGACCAGGACCTTCAGGGTTAAATAACTTTATTCTATTTTATTGTTCACAGCTTTACCTCATAAAACCTCAGAGTGATAAATGATCTCACAGCTGGGGCACGTGGGACACACATTAGAGCCAGATGTTGTTGAAAAGCTGTTAAAATATGTAAATCGTTTACCTCCAGACTACTGTGGAAAATCCAATTAAGGTGATTATTGTGCTTTACTTTGCTTTTCTGGAAGAATGAGCTGTAAAAAGGAGGCTCTCACCTTCACCCTCAGGGGATTCACTCACTCACTCACTCACAGGCTTTTTGGCTTCTTTCCTCACGCAGTATTTCTGCTCCGTGTCTGTTATCTGTCCACCAGATGTAATATTTAATATCAACTTCCACTCTTTCTATCAGGCAGCAGGGAATTTTCTCTGCAATACATTACACACACAAAAAAATTGTTGAACTCACTTGATATGATATGTCAACAATTTCCACCAAACTGATTAAGGGATAATATTATCAATTAATGTAAATAATTTACTAATGCACAAGCAGAAACACTGCCATAAGTAACTTCAACATTATTTTGTCAACTCATACCTAATGAATAATGTCCAGCTAACTTAATAAACATTATTTCAACATATTAAAGTTAGTTTTACCTTATTTAAATGTGTTGTTTAAAACCAATTTAAGATTTTTTCCATTAAACTGACTTCTATGAATATAACTTAACAGTATTTAGTTAGACCAACTAAAACACACATTATAATTCCTACATAGCCGACTTAAATAAGTGTGGCAATTACTGGATTCTGTTGTACGTAACTGGTCTTTATTATTGTAATTACATTAAGTTGAAGTAGAATCATGAAACAATATTTTGTCAACAGTTTGCCACACAGTGTAGTTAAGTTAAATAAATAAAAAAAAAATTCCATGGTTCTGTAAAAAACATTTTTTAAATCAATAAAACTTGATAACTGGTGCTGTGTAAGGTGTAGACAAGGAGTGATAAGAATGATAATCTTAATTAATATTAATATTACATTACTTTGCTATGAGTGCCATCTGAGATAGAGTTAATAGTGTCTTAGATCACTTAAATAGTTATTAATAACTTTAGGTGTGATTTCTCATCTTACTGTCTACTATCCAATAACATATCATATTATATTGCATGAACCACAGACAATGTAAAAAAAAAATAAAAAATCAAAATAAACTAAAAGAGCGCTACGCTCACTAAGCTAAGGATTAATGATTGAGTATTTTCAATTTAAAAGTAAAAAGCTTGGTAGAAGAAAGAAATAAATGTAACTCAACTGTGTGTGTGTGTGTGAGTCAGAACTATGATGACATCAGTATGGAGATGAGGACTATGTGACTGTAAGTACTTTTAGGCCCAATTGGAATTTGAGATCCATAGTGTAGCTCGAGTTCTGATGAAAGAGTCTGTTGTTCGTCTCTTTGTCAGACGGGTTAGTGAAGAGAGTCTGAGGCCTCAAAGCAGGGTTCTGGACCATGGAGTGCGTCTGAAGTGTCTGGTTCTGGACTTGGTCAGTCTTTCTCTGGTTTCACGGCTGGTTTTGCAGCAGTTTTCACAGCTCGTTCCTTTGAAGGTAGATATGTTGCAAAATGTGAGAGCTTCTAAAATCTGATGTGAGAGTTTGTAGAATGTGATGTGAGGTTGAAGAATGTGATGTGAGATTGTAGAATGTGATGTTTTTAATTACTTGCGTCACATATTGTTTACAACCACAACTCTCCGGTTACAACTTCTCCAATTTGCCGCTACAGAAACACAAACTACTGTACTCGCATTAATCTGCGCTGCTTGAGGTTTGCAACACATTTTGCAAGATGTCTGTAGCAAAACAGATTTGTGCCTGTAAAAATGCTCACCCCTCACATCCCCCCTCCCTCTCATGTGTGTGTTTGACCAATCAGGTGGGATTGAGGAGGTCTTCGAAGTATTCCCCCCACCGATCCACAACGTCTCGAGTTGAGGTCAGCAGCGCACCATCCGCACCATACATAGTGTTGACGGTGCACTGCTTCCCCCTCCTGAGACGCCGGATAGTGGTCCAGAATCTCTTCGAAGCCGTCCGGAAGTCGTTCTCCATGGCCTCACCAAACTCCTCCCATGTCCGGGCTTTTGCCTCGGCGACCGCCGTGGCTGCACTCCGCTTGGCCCGTCAGTACCTGTCTGCTGCCTCCGGAGTCCCACAGGCCAAAAAGGCCCGGTAGGACTCCTTCTTCAGCTTGACGGCATCCCTCACCCCCGGTGTCCACCAACGGGTTCGGGTATTGCCGCCACGACAGGCACCGACTACCTTGCGGCCACAGCACCGATCAGCCGCCTCAGCAACAGAGGCACGGAACATGGCCCACTCGGACTCAATGTCCCCCGCCTCCTCCGAGACATGTTTGAAGTTTTCCCGGAGGTGGGAGTTGAAGCTCCTTCTGACGGGAGACTCTGCCAGGCGTTCCCAGCAGACCCTCACAATATGTTTGGGTCTGCCAGGTCTAACCGGCATCCTCCCCCGCCATCGGAGCCAACTCACCACCAGGTGGTGATCAGTTGACAGCTCCGCCCCTCTCTTTACCCGAGTGTCCAAGACATGCGGCCGCAAGTCCGATGACACGACTACGAAGTCGATCATCGAACTGCGGCCTAGGGTGTCCTGGTGCCAAGTGCACATATGGACACCCTTATGCTTGAACATGGTGTTTGTTATGGACAATCTGTGACAAGCACAGAAGTCCAACAACAAAACACCGCTCGGGTTCCGATCAGGGGGGCCGTTCCTCCCAATCACGCCCCTCCAGGTCTCACTGTCACTGCCAACGTGAGCGTTGAAGTCCCCCAGCAGAACGAGGGAATCCCCAGAAGGAGCACTCTCCAGTACTCCCTCTAAGGAATCCAAGAAGGGTGGATACTCCGAGCTGCCGTTTGGCCCATAGGCACAAACAACAGTCATAATCCGTCCCCCCACCCGAAGGCGGAGGGAGGCTACCCTCTCGTCTACCGGGGTAAACTCCAACGTACAGGCACAAAGTTGGGGGGCAAGAAGTATAGCCACCCCGGCCCGGCGCCTCTCACCATTGGCGACTCCAGAGTAGAAGAGAGTCCAACCCCTGTCGAGAAGGCTGGTTCCAGAGCCCTTGTTATGTGTCGAGGTGAGACCGACTATATCTAGTCCGAACTTCTCCACCTCGCACACAAGCTCAGGCTCCTTCCCCACCAGAGAGGTGACATTCCACGTCCCTAACACTAGCTTCTGTAGCCGGGGATCAGATCGCCAAGGCCCCCGCCCTGGACGACTGCCCGATCCACATTGCACCGGCCTCATATGATCCCTCCTGCGGGTGGTGGGCCTACGGGAGGGCGTGCCCACGTTGTCCTTTTGGGCTCTGCCCGGCCGGGGCCCGTGGGCAAAGCCCCGGCCATCAGGCGCTCGCACTCGAGCCCCAACCCCGCGCCTGGCTCCAAGGTGGGGCCCCGGAAGTGCCAATCCGGGCGACGTGAACTGCCTTTGTTTTTTCATATACATATATGGCTATTGAATCGCTCTTAGTCGGACCCGTCACCTGGGACCTGTTTGCCTTGGGAGACCCTACCAGGGACATTAAGCCCCGACAACATAGCTCCCAGGATCATTCGGGTACTCAAACCCCTCCACCACGTTAAGGCGGTTCATGGAGCGCGCAATTTTAGTGAAAGTCTAATGTACCTATAAAAGCAAGGACGGTCTGTGTGCGTGCGTGTGTGTGGAGCAAATATCTCCCCGACGCGGTGTGAGTTCAACCTGAAACTTGGTCAACGGGTTCCAAATACCCCAAGTGTGTGTATCTGTTATTTTGGAGTAATTTGGTCATTTAAAAATGTTTATTTTAATTTTATTGCACTTCTGGACGGCCCCGAAATGAAACCTATTCAACTTTTGACCTCAGGGTGTGAGGGGGCGCTAGCACACCATCTATATCTATTTCACTGCACAGTTCCTCACGTGAGCAAGAGTCATGTGTGCGGCCACTCCTCCTCCACTTCCTCCTGTGTCATGCTATTGTTAGCTTCTCAAACACGCAGCTCTCTGAATAGATCATTTGAAACCGTCAGCCACTGGTGAGTCTTTTGCAGACACGTTTCCCATTGTTTAAACCATATAACTGTTGCTCAATAACGCGCTGTTTCACTAGAGTCGGTTTTGACCTCAACCCGTTCAATACTTCATCTGGAAAACTGCAGATTCTCTGTGGTGCCGTGCATGGAAGCTAAGCTCTGACCACTCGGTTCGAAGGTAAAAAATTATTTTTGTTTTTTTTTTAAAAAGACAGCCGAATTGTACATAATACTTTAATTTACTTACTCACTCATGTAGTTTGGAGTTTTACGTTTTTTTTTGCGCAGTTTTGTTGTTTTTCTGATTGCAGCTACAATCGCTATGTAGTTTGGTTATCAGCGACTCAAACATTTCACGGAGCACACACGGTATTTATTTATTTATAATCAAAATACACTAAATGAGTAAAGTAAAACACAAAAAAATGCACAAAAATAATAAAGAATACTAATGACTCCAAAAAATATACATTACAGAAAAATACAATGCGGGTGCACGGAGGAGATGGATGTAGACACACACACACACACACACACACACACACACACACACACACACACACACACACACACACACACACACACACACACAGTATTTATAATAAAAATTTAAATATGCTAAATGTGTAAAATAAAACTGAAAAACTAAACAATATTTACACAAAAAGTACACACAATTACAACAGAAATGCATAAAAATACACAAAATTAAATATTTATACAAAAAACTACACAAAATGACAAAAGAATCCCACTGCAATGGCAACAAAAAACTATAATTATACAAAAACACAACAGAAAGATACACAAATACACATAATGACTCCAAAAAACATGCATTTCAGAAAAATACACCAAACAAAAAAATATGAAAGTGAGTTAAAAAAAAGAGCAAACACATTTATCATGTTCATATACATTACAGAAAAATACATTGTGGGTGCACGGAGGAGATGGATGTAGACACACACAGTATTTATAATAAAAATATACTAAATGTGTAAAATAAAACAAAAAACTAAACAATATTTATACATAGTACAAAAAGTACACACAATTATGACAGAAATGCATAAAATACACACAATTAAACATTAAACAAGATACACAAATACACATAATGACACACACACACACACATACACACACACACACACACACAGTATTTATAATAAAAATATACTCAATGAGTAAAATGAAACAAAAAACTAAACAATATTTATACATAGTGTACACAAAACAACAGAAATGCACACAAATGCTCCAAAAACACACAAAATGACTCCAATAAAAATTTTTTTTTAAAAAATGGCAGAAAAATACACCAAACAACAAAAAATATGAAAATGACAAAAAATAAATATTTATACACCAAACTACACAAAATGACTCCAGTATTACACTACAATGGCAACAAAAAACTATAATTACAGAAAAAATGCACAAAAACACAACAGAGAGGTACAAAAATTCACATGACTCCAAAATACATCCATGACAGAAAAATACACCAAAAAGAAAAAAAAAATATACAAATGAGTAAAAAAAAAAAAAACAGACATTTATCATACACGTCCCATAGAATTAAACCAGGTAAATCACACACACTATTTTACTTTGGACCCGCAAATATACCCCTTTATAACAGTAACAGAGTATGTACACCTCTTTGTACATCTAACCTTCAAAACACAACATAAATGACAACTCTATTACACTACAATGGCAAAAAAAGACTATAATTACAGAAAAAATGCACAAAAAAACAAGAGAGATACAAAAATACACATGACTCCAAAAAACATCCATTACAGACAAATACACCAAACGACAACAAAAACATGAAAATGACTCAGAATACACTAAAATGACAACAGAAATGCACAAAACTACAGAAACCCCCCCCCAAAATACACAAAATGACTCCAGAATCACACTACAATGGCAACAAAAATTATACAAAAAATGCCCAAAAAGACAACAGAAAGTTATGAAAATATGCATAATGACTCCAAAAAACATACATTACAGAAAAATGCATGAAAAAATAAAATAAAATAAAAATGAGTATAAAAAACAACAAACACATTTATCATGCACATGTCCCATGAAATTAAACCAGGGAAATCGCACACAGTATTTTACTTTGCACCCGCAAATAAACCCCTTTAAAACACTACAGAGTATTTACACCTCTTTGTACATCAAACCTTTAAATATATTCTCATTTGGCCATAATTGAACACTGTACTTATGCTCCCACATGAATGCATACTTCCGACGGGCACTGTACTAGTAAAACAAAACACTGTGATGTGACAAAGAAAATATAAAAGTACATCGTGATGGGGTGACTCAGCGACCAGCGCCTATCAAATCCCAAGATTTGGATTTTGCGCTTGTCCTTATAATGGTGATGACACTGTATCTGGGTTTAAGCAATTACCATTGGTTGACGTTTTTGCGGCAGCCAATCAGATTGCTTTGGGTGATTTGTGGGCTTGTTTGTGGGTGTGTTCATGAGTGGATGAAATCTTATTTGGAAAAGAAATTTAAAAATAACTCAGAACACAGTTATATTATAACCTTCAAAGCAAGATGAGAGCAGAGATCATATTTTTCCAGTCTGGTTTAACACAAAACACGATATACTGCTTGCAGTGTTACTGGAGAATAAACATTTCCTGGTTTCCTGTGAATAAAAGAGTTAATGACACGTCGTAGGAAAATACATTTCATTTTGTATCAAAAATCTGAGTCCACTTTTAAATGTTTTCATTGTTAATTCTGGAGAAAAACCGGGTGTCTCTGCCTGAGTTCTTGACACGCAGGGGAAAGAAACACAGTTAAGTCGTAAATTCCTTTTGTTCTCAGCTTGTGAGAGAGAAGAGGGAGGAGGACAAATAGAGGTTTAATTTATTGTTCCTGTGGTTAAAAAGGTGTGCCGTAGTGTCTGTGACTTGGTCTCCTCCAGCTGCATACGTTCAGAATAATGTAATTAAACATCTTCCACCTTTCAACACTATGTAAATATTTGTGGTTTGATTTGATGTATTGCTTTTACATTATTTATGGGTTTATTCATGCTCAGAAAGCTGGTGCATTTTTTTTTCTTGCTACCAAGTGGATTTACAGTAATGCTGCGTTCACACCGGATGCATCACAAAATGTCCGTACGTTCAGATTACATACAAAGTCAATGGATAAATACGTCCCAGATGCAAAATCTTTCCTGTGACGCGGTGCGGTCCGATCCGCACGTCAAGTGGGTTGGCCGTGTGAGCGCACTCCCGATTTTACGCATTTCTGCACATTCGCAAGAGTTGAAAATATTGAACTCCTGCGACTGTTTCGCTTGACGAAAGCCATTCGGAGTCTTTGTTGACGACGACGTCAGGCCGTCAACACCGATTCAACCATGGAGTAGAAGCTTTGTGTGACCACCTGGAGCAGTATGACACAGCCTTTATAACCGGGACTGGACTAGGAAGGATTTGGCATGGAGGAGAATCGGCGAGGAGGTGGTAGTAGCAGGTAAAAATTATCTTTGTAGTTTTCATCTTTGAAAGTCGGCACTGAGCTAGGATAGCATTAGCCGCTAATCACACCAGCTTTTTTCACTGGTGGTTTATGTTTATGAGAGGAGAAAAAGGAGCGCAGCTCCTCGCTTCAGCAGGCAGTGAAACTCACCGAGTTGGATGTGTCGCTGGTGAGCGGTGCATCGCTTCAGACGTGCGTATATAGCAAATGGGGACATTTTTTGATCCTGCGGACCCTGCAGTGCGTTTCGTGCATCAGATGCGTCCAGTGCCGCAGAAGACGCATTCGGTGTGAATGCAGCATAAGTGTTCAGAGGTATTGTAAACTAGAAATATATATGTAAATGGTCCCTGTTTTTGCAGGTGTCTGACACATTAGGTAATTATTTACCAGGTTTTTGTGTCAGGCGTTTTGTTTATTTGTTGAATACATAAATAAGCCCTTTAATGATTTCATGACCTGTTCTCTAGCACCACAATCAGGCCAAATGTTTATATTAGAATTACTTTATCTTCAATAGTTTTCATCCAAATCTTCTCAAATTTACTGACAACATGAATGACCACAAGAGCATGAACCCTATTGGTTGTGGTGATGATATCACCCTTACTGCAGCGCCACCATCAGGTCAAACTTTCAGTTTTAGAGTTAGTGTATCATGAAAATCTTTCATCCTCACAGACAGACAAGTTTTACACAGCTTGGGGTCAAATTGACTCCAGAGGAACACCAAAGAGTGCAATATGTATTCAGCACATTGGAAAATATCATCATGATAATTTTATGCTTAATCAATTGTACTCATCAAATTAGAAAAAGTCATGAAATATAAAGCAAATAAAAAAGTAAACAATATTTTTCTTGAATAATAATAATAATAATAATAATAATAATAATAATAATAATAATAATAATAATAATAATAATAATAATGCATTGGATTTTATATAGCGCTTTATCATAGACACTCAAAGAGACTTTACAGAATTAAGGCATTATTCTTTCACTCCACACTGATAAACATTGAATGGGGTCAAATTGACCCCAAGGGTAATAGGAGGGTTAAAATGTGGTCTCGAGACCAAGACCTGTCTTAAGTGCTACAACACTACATAGTGATATTGAAAATTAAAGGGCCCATGTTATGCTAAATGGACTTTTCTGTGCTTTAAACATGATAAAAGTGCTATTTGGGCTTCATACACATGCCCAAAGTGTTTTTTTCGTTAATTCTCTCAATCGTTAATTAGAGGGATATTTGCTCCTTTCTTACTGCAGGGCGAGCCCAAACACCTCACTCCAATTTGATGATGCGTTCCCACTTTGATGACGAATTTGACGTGGCACTGAGCTGGAAAAGTTGCACCTCTAGGAAGCTCTCTGCCGTGATTGACATGTAAACAAACACGCCCACAAAGGTGAGCATTTCAGCGTCCTATGTATGTATTTTCTACAGTCTATGAATGTACCGGTGAACGCCCCGCCCCCACGCTCTGTCTCGTATTTATGAAGCAGCATGAGCTCGGCTACGGAGTGGGTGGGAGGAGGGCGGGCCTTCCTCTGGCCCTACGTCACCATGCGGGGAGGAGGAAATCAGTGTCCCGTCTATAGACACTCCCACTCATGAATGTGCATAAGTAGGATGCAAATCAGCCTGTTTGTGCAGAGTTTCTCTAAAAGTGACTTTTCAGAGGCTGAAACTGGAAAACGAGTTTGGGAAAATAAACCTCAAATACTATGTTTTTGGAGTTCTTAGACAAAATGGAGATAAAAATAGCACAATATGGGACCTTTGAATAACTATTATAACAATTCAGGTAAAAGTGAAATTGTGTCTTTTAGCTGTCCTGGAAAAGAGATTTCTCAAATGTAGCGTTGCAGTTCCCAGCAGGCGGATGACAGAATATAAGAATATAAAAGCAACTAATTAGCTTTATGCTGCAATATCAATTCTTCATTTCTATGTTGGATTCATGTAATGAAAGCACTCATACAGTACGAGACCTTATTGTGCAAAGGCGTAATGAGAGCAATTGTTGTCCTGTGGGACGTCGTTCATGCAAGTGATGATCATTTCTTGAAAACTGTAATCATAAAATATGGAAGAGCTGAAAACTGAAATGTAACTTTGAAGTTCATTAATGTAAAATTTGTAATAGAACAGGTTTTGATCTATTTTAAACTGTACAATATTACTTGATGGTTTGCCTACATATTGTTAGAGAGAATATTTTATACACCTCCATGTCTCTGTGTTTTACAACTTTCCAGCTTTTACAAGCGTGCAGGATAAAATAGATAAAGTTCACATAATGAGGCTCTAGTCTTCTAAAGCTGCTGCATGTCTCTGTACTAGAGTGGTGAAAGGCTGCAAAGTGCAGCGCTCTAACTGGATGTGAAACACTCCTCTGAGACAGCTCCATATTAAAGCTGTGGTCTTTGTGCTTGGCTGACAGTAATGATCTCTGCGTGCTCTGATAACAGGGAAGTGATGAAGTAATGAGCCTCTAGTCAAAATCTAGAGCTTTTCCTAATTATCCTGTCACAGCTACAAAAAAAATATAAACAAATGAATTTTTAAAACGATGGCCTAGCTTCACCGCAGCAGCGTCTTTTCACTCCGAACGAAGTGACTCCAGTCGTGGCGAGCAATGTGCAGCAGTAATTGTAACAGAAAGGCACCACAGCAACATCAATCACCTTTCAGCTAATGCATTCTGTCAAATCACTCGTTACTTTTGGAGGTGACAGAAAGTATTCATATACTTTTCCATGTTTTCATCATGTTTATATGACCTACAGTATAAGTTTTCAGTGAAACACATTTTATGACCTTGACATGGAGGTGGGAGCTCCGATTTATGACATCTCACAAAAATAAAATTACAGCCTATGCCTCATAGATCAGGGGTCTTTAGTCCTGACTTTCTGTGCGATGCATGGTCAGGCCCCTGACTATATCACTGACTTGTTGTGCCCCTACACTTCAGGGTGAACACTTTGGTCGTCAGGCCAGGGTCTTTTTATGATCCCAAAGACTCATTTTAAAACCTGAGGTGACCTGGCGTTCCTGGCTGTAGCACCAAAACTCTGGAATAGCCTGCACCGGTCCCTCTGTGCGCTTGGCTGTGTGGACCTCGCTTTTCTTTTGGTTAATTTGATTTTTATTATCCTTTATGATGTTGCTCCTGTTGTTTAATTTCACCTTTGTTTGGACAGCACTTTGTGATTTTGATCTGTGAAAAGCACTATATAAATAAATTTACTTACTTAAAATCTACTTACAAGTTCAGGGGGCAAATACGAGAAGGTTTCACCTCAAGTGGGCCACAGAGGTGGGGAATTGAACAATTTCAATGTTAGTGTTACTTTGCATTTCCATGTATAAATAAAAGATTTAACTCCATCATTGCTTACCTCTGATCCATATGATATCTCAATAGAGAGTAGTTATCAATGTCTTACAACAGCATTACGATGATCTTGTCAATAATGCAATAATGCACACAGCTCTGGATGCTGTTGCTCCACTTAAAAAGAAGACGATATGTCGTAAAAAGGTTGCTCCCTGGTATAATTCTGAATTGCATCTTTTGAAACAGGCATCATGAAAATTGGAAAGAAAGTGGCTCTCTTCAAACATGATAGAAGTTCATATTGTCTGGAGAAAGAGTTTGTTTACTTATAAAAAAGCTCTCCGCAAAGCTAGAACTTCCTATTACTCAGCTTTAATAAGAAGAGCAAAACTAATCCTCGGTTTCTATTCAACACTGTAGCCAGGCTCACCAAAAGCCACAGCTCTGTTGAACCTTCTATTCCTGTCAACCTGAACAGTGATGACTTCATCAATTTCTTTACTGATAAAATTCTAACAATTAAAAACAAAGCTAATGTCCCCCCGCAGGAGTGCTCAATAATTTCTTAAACAAAGCAGCTCCTGAAATTTCCCCAACATGTAGCATTTATTTACAAAGTTTCACTTCAATTGGTCTATCTGAACTGACCTCAATAGTTAGTTCTTCTAAACCAACAACCTGTCATTTAGATCCAATCCCAACTTCACCATTTAAAGATGTCTCCCTTTTATTTCCAAAATTCTTGAAAAAATCATTGCGTGTCAACTCTGCAATCATCTACATAGGAACAATTTATACGAGAGCTTTCAGTCTGGCTTGTGTCAATTTTTGGTTTTAATCATTGATTATCTTTTTTATTTTTACTTTGTTGTCGTTAGTTTTGTCATTATCGAATTAGATAGTTAGAAATGAAAATGTGACAATGTGAAAATGTGACTTGTTTGCCTACATAAATATACTTTTGTGAATTATTAGCAGAAGTCAATAAATCACTGCATCATTTTTGATCCCATACCAAAATTCCTACACTCTGTCGTCATTACATACTGTGGGGATACAAATTTGATCTAAAATTGTGTTCCTTCAATTTTTGTGTCGTCAATACGTGTTGTGTAATTAGCTCTGTGCTTTGGTCATATATTCACACGGATCTATACCAACTGAAAGCCTTCAACTGATCTTTCCCTGACTTAAGGCTTTGGAGGAAAGAGCACTGGCACTTTTTTCACCACACTGATGTGAATGTATACGATGGAGACTGTTATTTCCACAATATTGTGCAGCAGCTGCTTAATTGAAAATAACTTGGCACAGATGTTTAACAACATGCTGCTTTAGTGAATGCAAGATGGAAACATTCCACATTCCACATTCCAACTTCAACTGGTGCTATTCTTTGATAGCTGTACATGTTGGTTCAATTTACAGTTATCAACAAATACCTGTTCATAATCAATGTTTTTTTAAATAACAGAGAAATGTAAAAGTTTTATATTAAAATAGAAGAAAACTATCCACGTGTCGTACCATTGGCGCGATGCAACAGATTCATGCAAAATGGTTTTAAATCATCAAAGGTGGTTTGAAAGTCACTTTGGGACATTATCCATCTAAACCTTCTTCTTATACAGACTCAGTCTTCGGTGGAGTACTTAACCGAAAAATCTTTGCGAAAATTAATAATGAAATGATTAAAAAACAACATGCTCAACTATAGGGACATCCCGCGTGACATCACGCCATTTGGAGCAGCCATCTTGACGGTCTACAGATTCGTGATCCTACTAAAGGAATATCTTTATACCGTATCCCAAAAGAAACAAAACGGAGAAGCAAGTGGTTGGCGGCAATGAACAGGCAAAACGCTGATGGTGGTGTTTGGCTTCCAACTCAACACACGCGACTTTGCAGTTTTCATTTTGTGGTCCCCTCAAAGGCTAATTAATGATTTCTCTTTGAGTTTGGGATTTAATGTTAAAAATTCACTGTTACCATTGAAATCTGCAATGTTTGTGTGCAGTATCAAACATTCAACATAACGTTAGCTTGTAGTTAGCCGGACACATCAGGCTCACAATTTTCCGATTTTTTTTCATTCATTTTTTTAAATTTAAGCAGAAAATCAACTTTTATCAAAAGTTTAGCTGTCGCTGTTTTTGATAAAAAAGATTGTGCATTACGGTGTATTGTTGAGTACTTTTTTTTTACATTTTTGTTTTGTAGCGGTGAAAAAAACCTACCAACATGAGCTTGAAACAGAATAAAGAGTAGAGAAGAGAGCCGTGGAACAGCTCAGTTAGCTATAGAGTCACTACTGGTAAGTCTGTGTATGTTTTGGTCATTTAATTTTCTGTTCAGAAAAGGAACTTGAAAAACTAAATAGTGGTTATTTGTTTTCCGTTTTTCAAATTCAAGGCATATTTCTTCATCAGGGTCAAAAGGGGATAAACAAACAATTAAAAATCGGTTGATTTTAATTTTTTTATTCTAAAACCAAAAGTACTTTAGCTTCTTCTTGTAATTAGCTTTTTCGGATGATAAACAGCGCGACGACATGACGTCCCGCTCAGTCGTTGACCGTCAAAATGGCTCACACTCGGCTTCGTGAGTGGGAGGTCCCTATTGAATGGATCTGTGAGGTTATGTAACAGCTTTGTCAAGGTCTGTGTTTTTTAAAAAAAAAACAACAAGGTGCAATATAGTGATCATTGTTACGCCTCTACTTTCCACAATGCACCATTTCTTTAGAGCGTCAGGCCAGGCCGATCAACAATCATCATATCCTGTTCAAAATGGTGGCTCTCCGTAATTTATGGCCTAAAGTATAAAATAGTTCTAAAAAGTCATTTTAATCTGTTTTTTGTAAATAAAAATGTGCACATTTTGTTTGTTGGTAACACATTAATTAAACACATTTTTTGTTATATACATTTTCACTACAGGTACCTTTTAATAACATCTGAAATCAAAGTGTTTATTAAAGAACATTTGGCCGAGCATTAATTCTGGTATTATCTCTCAGGTGCCATTTGTGAAAGGTCAGAATGAATCCTGGTTTCTTCTTTCACTTCTTTTTTGCACCAATTAGAGCACAGAGCATGGAAATTAGAGGGAGACCTTAAATTTAGCTGAAGCATTCTGACAGTTTTCTCACTTTGTAGTAAATTTGCCTGATTTCAGCTTATCATTCATGTTGAGTTGTTGCCTATAAGCCTCACAAATCTCAGCAGCATTAAAAAAAAAAAACTCAAAGGGAAGGTCACAGTGATGCCTTTCATGTTCCACTTTCTCTTTGTTAAGCTGCTTATGACATGTTTGAAAAGATGAGAAGACATCTATCTCACACCTATGAAAAACCCATAATTGAATTTATTTGTATTTATATTTTCAAAGTCACTTTTGGCTTTTATGAAACAAGACAAGCTGTCAGACCATGAATGTGTTTGACTTCCATCAAAAAGCTCTGCACTTATCTTGTGACAGTTGATTTCTCCTGTTTGTGATTAAGTCTCTCTGATGTTACGGTGAGAGCAAAAAAGCTCAGCAGAGCTCTTGAGTTTAGAGTCTCTGTCTGAAACAGTGCCACACAGTCCGATCTCTGAAGTTTTCACTGCTACGTGTGATTTCCAACTTTTGCATCTTTCTAGTTATAAAACAAAAGCATGTTGTGATGTCTATGGCACCATGTGCTGATTGCTCAGTGTTCCAGTCTGATTAGGTAATGTCACACACCTGGACCCAGTGTGATGAGGTCCCAGACTCCTTGGCTGCTTCCGACTAGTCCCTCCTATCTCCTTTCCTATCCACTGTTCCTTAACCCCTGGAAGTGTTTAAGCTGTGGCCATGATACAGGGCGTTCAAGTTATTTTTAAGCTCAGGAAAAGAGGCTCAATGTTTCCTTTATAACCTCCTTTAGCCTAGAAAACACTGATGCTGACCCATAATTCCTTGCGGCAACAACATTTAAAGAGGCAATGACCGACAAGGGACGGAGATCATGTAAGTTAATGCACCAATATGCCTTGAACAACTTTAAATAATCTAAAACCCATATTGTATTATATGTAAGACATATTAACAGATTATAACTGACATAAAAAAGGGATCAGAGACATTTTTAACCACATTATGTTTTATTCAACATAATTTATATTTCCGAGTGAAAGGTGAGTGTGAGAAACCATTCTCAATGTGACGTTCTTTTAGTTTCACTTTTGTTCCTTGTAGCCTCGTAGCCTCTTTTCCTTTGATTTACATTAAAACCTTGTGATATTTGAGATCGTATCAGTGGAAAGTGTTCTAAATAGGGTTAGTAGTCCATTTTAGCAAATGTGTCGTTTTTTTCACCACAACAGACGTCGCTAACGAGGCTGTCGGATTATTACGTCACCTAGTGGAAGTGCATCTGATTGTCAAAACAAACGTGATGGCCTTTTCCTAACTCCTCTCCTAACTCCTTTCCTTAACCCTGTGATATCATCCACGGGGTTATGGAAAAGAAGATAGGAAAGGATATAGGAGGGACCATTCGGAGGCACTCATTCCCTCATCTGGTCTCCACACAGGTACACACACCACACCTCGGTTTGATTAGACATATTAGGATATATTAGGTTTTAGCTTTGTTTACACCCTAAGTTCCCAAAATTGGGTATGAAAATTATAACAGGGGGTAGAAGAAAAAAATTCAAGACGGCCTGACAACATAGGAAACTAGAATATAAATCGACCAGTCGTCAGGAGCCTCCATGCCTCTGTCAGAGGCCAATGTGTAACAAAAGCAAAAATTACTTTGCAGTTTGCATTAGCCAAACATGCTTGATGGTTTGCTACCACGTACGTCTGTGAAAGTGGATTTTCAGCTTTGACAAACATGAAAACAAAATATGGAACAAGACTTTGTGTGGAGAATGAGTTAATACTCAGGCAAACATTGCAGTGATGTGCATCCTCGCAACCTAATCCTTCTCATTAAAGGTGCAGAGAGTTGTGTTTCACAGTTTCAGGGTGATGAATATGTTGTATTACTACTATGTTCAAACAACAAATGTTTGGTAGATTTCTTTTTCCAAAATAAGAGATTGTTTCTCACTGAAAATGTCAGCCCAGTACGCTAATTATTTAGATAACCCAAGTTATAATTCTGAATAAGATGTTATGTGTGCTTACAGACTATTGTTCTCTTTTTTAAATGCAAGTATTATTCCTCAACAGGTAAGGTAAGGTATAGGTAATATTCAGAGACATATTTCACTGTAGGGATACATTGTATACAGCATGACATTATTATATTGTGTTTTTTAAGTGTGCAGGAGAAGGGGTTGCATGGCTTCAGGTGCAACGTGTTTTACCAGTAAAGTGCACGTTCAGCTCTCGTATGAGATTTCGTGCACTTCCAGAGAGGAGGAGACTGGGAGGGATTATTAGAGTGGGGGGGCGGTATTTATGGTTTGGATTCAGCCATTCCCCTCTGTCATGGTTCAAAATTCAGGTAGTGCAGCTTTAATTTGATCTAATTTGGTTTAATTTGGCCAAATCTTGTTTAATTTAAAATTATTTGGTTTAATTCGGTCTAACTTGGCACAATTTGGTTTACTTTGATGGAATTCAAGTTAATTTGCTCGAATCCAGACCAATCTGTTGATTTATTGTAAACAAATGACATCTTGAATGTTTGCCATGGTTTTGTCTCCCTTTCTTTTTTTCCCAGTGGCTGCTCAAAAGAATGTAAATGACATTTTATCTTTTTTTTCCCTCATCCAAGAAAACGCTAATTGTCCAGGCTAATCTGGCATCTTAGAGTCAGTCATATCTCACTGTGGGGATTTAATGAATGATGTGTTCCTTTTAATTCCTTTACTTTCAAGATCAAAAAACTTACAAGTGTTTTTGTTTGGGTTTAATCTGTGTTTAATTGTTTGTTAATGTTTTGTGTGTGTGTTTAAAAAGGAAAAAAAAAACAAAAAACTGGAAAACTGTAATGCATGACTGTATGTTGTCAATTGACATATTTTCCAATAAATATATCTATCTATCTTTAAAGCAAATAAGGTCTGCATGCGTGTGCGTGTGTGTGTGTGTTCACTCTTTTTCTCTACTGCGTATGACTGAGAGGGAGATTTTTGGTCATGTTATTGATGACGTAATGTGTTTGTTGATGATTTTAAATGTTTTTACTGATTTTAAGCTGTTGAATGTTTTCTGTTGCACTTTTTAATCATGTAAAGCACATTGAGTGGCCCTGTGTATGAAATGCGCTATACAATTAAATTTGCCTTGCCTTGTACTCAAAACAGCTCCTTGAATTAAAAAATGTCTCAAAGCTTTAGCAATGTGAAGAAGTACAAATGCAATACCCTGATAACCCTCTGCTTTCATTCCCAAAGAACGTATTTTCTCTAAATATTCTCTGATATTCGAGGCAGAAATTCGACTGGAATAATCATTATCTAAAACCACGGGTCTTCCTTTCATTTCCTACATTCAAAGTTCTCCGTTGGATGTAAGCTATTTTCCCCTGGGTCATTTCAAAAAAGCTTTTTTTTTTAATATTCTGTAGCCTGCAGTGATTGACAAAGCCCTGCTATTATTTCAACCACTGCTATTTCGGACCAAGTAACAATACAACTAAATTTTCACATCGCCACCCATTTTCTTCTCTTTCTATAACCCTGACTCTGGGCTGTCAATCAGTCTTTGTCCGACTCCTGCTACAATAACAAATTGAAGCATTTAATTATCTCAAGCTCAATGATCAGAATATCTAAAGTGTGCCCTGTAATTGTCCTGCTGATTTTTTTTCCCACACATTGATCGCGGTCTGCACGTCATTTTCCGTGAGGGTGTGTGAAATTACTTCCTTCTGATTTTTGTCAGGTATTGTGCTGCAACTGCTATTCCAAAGCCACGGGTTCATTTATTCCAAGAGAATGAATACATGCAGTGCTATTAACAAGTAGGCCTACCATTTTTTTTTTTTTTTTTAAAGTTCACTTCTCATTAAAAGAGTAGCTTATTGTCACTCTCTCTCCTTTCTTTCTTTGTTAAAGCTTATACATGATATAATCATTTATGGATTAATTATTCAATGAAATACTGAGCTATCCAGTGGCTCGCTGTAGAAAAAAACCTAAGAAATTAAAAACTGTTTTAAGTCAAATGACAGGATTAGATTTCTTTTCATACAGGTTTCGTCAATCTAACCTTGTTGGCCAGGTTAAAGTGGTTTAACTTGGGCAAGAAAGTATGTTTTATTTTTAAATGTTCCTACTCCCGCTTCTATTGGGTGTCGAATGTAAAAACTTCATAGCCGACATATTTTGAATATTTAGCTAATTTTTCTTTAGTTTGAGAAATAAATTATTATAAAACATCGTGTTGTATATCACTGTTAAACATGTGTACACATAAAAATAAATCTAAATGTGCATGCTAAATGTAAATGTTACATCTAATTATAGCTGTTACATCTATATATAGATGTTAAATCTAAATCTAAATGTCAAATCTAAATCTAAATGTTAGATCGGTCGCCAAGTGTAAAGCTAAATGTTTAAAAATTATGGAACGTGCTCTGACCTGCTCACTTCTTTCTAAACATTGAGCTTTCCACTGGGCAACCAATTTAACATCTAGATTTACATTTAGTTTTAACATTTAGATTTAGATTTAACATTTATATATAACTTTTACATTTAGATTTACATTTAACATTTAGATTTACATTTAATGTTTAGATTTAACATTTACATTTAGATGTAACATTTACACATTTATTTACAATTATTTAGAACATGCGGCTTTACATGAATGTGTCTCAAATGAAAGGAAAATTTGCTAAATGTTCAAATGTCAGCAATGAAACAGTGACCGAGTTCAGCACATATTACTTATGTGCCTAAAGCTGCGTCTGATGCACACACACACACACACACACACGCACACACACAGGCACACACACACACACACACACACACACACACACACACACACACACACACACACACACACACACACACACACACACACACACACACACAGGCAAAGTGAGTGTGATGTGTGCAGCACCCAACACACACACTCAGGCACGCACGCACGCACGAGCCCACATTAAGGGTATAATGTTGATATTATGAATGCAGAGCTATGGCTATTAGACACTATAAAAGTGATACAAGAAGTTAATAGTCTGAGTATCAAATTGACACTGAATGCTAATTATTTATTAATTGTTTTATGCTGCTTCGTGCTTTAAATTACCTTTAATTTTTTGAAAAGGTTCATCACTGATTTTTTTTATTTATTTTATTATTTTTTTTGTCATTTCAAATTTGTTTTTATCGCAGATTTTTGGTTTATTTTTTTAAATCTTTGCATCCGTTTTACGCTTATCTATTTCTAACTTTTCTTTTTCTTCATTTTTTGAAACTTTTTCTTAGTGAATATGTCTGTGTTTTATGTGTGTTTATGAGTGTGCGAAGAAAAAAAACCTGATATCTTATTCTCTTTTAAGTAAAAAGCAGCCCTTGAGGCTGCTTTTTTGTGCATGAAACGTGCTCAACGAATAAAGTTTTTCCCTTGTAAAAGTAGCTTTGTTAGCGTGCATTAAATGTAGTGAAGAACAGTGTGTAGGTTGGTATGGCAAGTGTTACCGAAACAAACATCAATACTGTCCGTCAATCATGTGGTAGTCAATCATGCAGTTTGATCGAATGGATGTTTAATTAAAGTCATTATTTTTTCTCACCATATGCTTGTACCACTAATCTCTGCCACCAGATTTTCTTTTACACACCTTATGTTGTACTTTACAACATGTACTGTAGCAGTTGCTGCTGGAAGCATACATTTTTCCCTCCACTAACTTTATTGGCTAGAGAAGCCATAAAGCAGAAGTGCCCAGTGCAGAAGGTCCTCTTGTTCTCTGAGGGATGCTATTTGGTTTTATTGTTTTTAAGATATTAGTTTGATTTATCTCTTGACCCCTTTTATTGAGACTTTATAAGAATAACACTAAACCCAAGGAAAAGTGGCCTTACTCTAAGTTTCAAGAGTAGTTTGTCACAAGTATTTGGGGATACTGTTTACAAAGAATTATTAAAGCACATTGTACAAAAACGAACACATCACAGAACTAGTCAGTGTGTAAATACGTTTACCAGAACCAATGTCTTGTAATACAGTGATTTTCCAAAACTTCAATTTGAGACCTAATAACACAACATACGAAAATATGAAGTACTTTATATCAGTGGTTCTCAACCTTTTCATTCCACGACCCCCAAAATAAAGGTTCCAGAGACCGGGGTCTCCCACTGTGCCTCCAGGCGTTTGGACATAGTCATGTGGAGACAGGGCCATTTATAAGGGGGAATAAAGGGGAGAGATCTTTGGGGGCCATCCATAAAGTCAGCAAAATGATGAATCTGTGATAATTCCATTTATTTATTTATGTGAATAATATCCACTGCTATCCAGGAAGTTTATTATTATTTGTGCCATATTATATAGTCATCTTAAAGATATAAATCCTTGTTTTAATCAGAATTTAAATTGGTTAAAAGAGCAAAAAGAACCAATCAGAGCCAGGATTGTGTTTGATGGACTGTCTGACAGCTGTTGCTCACAGTCCCCGCCCCTTTCCCGGGGCTGGAGTGCATGACATGGGACCTTTAGCAAACAATGAACATCAGAAGGAATTTACAACTTTCCCTCAGTAACCAAAGAGTCTGAGAAATGACTGCAGTGCTGCAAAATGGTCTTCTGATGATCAACAGTCCTTTCGCTTCAATGCAATGTCTGGGCCACTGTGGTAAATCCTGAGTTGCCACGTCTCATTATCCACACGGTGCTAATGGAAGGAGACCACTACACTAATTCACTAGCACAGAGTGTTATATGGAGCATGGAAGCAACAGGTTTCATTAGGGGGGAGAAAAATCTGGTTCAACCATCTGCAATAGATTGAATTTTTATTTGTTTAAAATTTCTAATCATCTATCCTCAGACAGACAGCCGAGCCATTGCACAGTGTTTAAGCCTGGCATATCGTACAACACGTTATAGAAACTATGAAGTGTTTGTGAGTTATGGTTGGAAACCTTTCAGTAGGGAACGGAAAGGGAGAAGCGGTAACGGTGTCATAGGTCCTTGGTTCTTAGCACTAAGAGAAGGGTGTGAAGCATCTGTTCTGTCGTTCCATCCGAGACGTCCTTGAGCTGCCAATGAAACACATCAGCACTTGTACAGAAAGATCAGGTCATACATGTGAAGCTCGTTCCAGGTCCTAAATGGAAGGTTTCAAAATAAAGATGAAGAAAACGTAAACCCTAACCTTGGTAGAGACTTTGACACACTTTATTATGACGATGATCAAAGATGGCTGTAGCACAGTGGTTCCGGATCATGACCCCATTTCGATAACACTTTTTTTTTTTAGAAATATTTTTTGATCATGAGTAGCTCAAATATTTTTACATTGTATTTTATTTGAACTAAATTAATATTTCAGAAAGTGAAAGTATGAAGTTCAGTTGTTTAAGATGGTGTGTTGTGTTTACATTTTAAAATAATTTAATGATAAGAATTTAACAATTAAAACATTTTAAATATTTATATTTTTAATCAGTAATTAATTGTGTATGTTCCTTTGAGGCATTTTTGTTAATTCTTAATTTTCTCTGTTATTTTTGTGTATTTCTAGTCGTCTTGTGTAACTTTCGGTTATTTTTGTGTCATTTCTGCTGTCTTTTAGTGTTTTTTCCTTAGTTTTGTATGTTTATTTAATCAATTTTGTGTAATTTTGTTGTCAATTCATACATATCTCTGTCAATTTTGTGTAATTTTAGTCATCTTGTGCGACTTATGCTTAATTATGTGTATTTCTGTTCACATTTTATTTATTTTGTGTTATTTTTGTGTATATATGTGTTGTCCTTTTGTGTATTGTTGTCAGTTTGTACATTTCTCTGTTATTTTTGTTTCTTTTCATCATTTTGTTCATTTACTTTGGGGGCCACACAAAGTGCTGTTGCCCATGTCTAGAGGTGATATATATATATATATATATATATATATATATATATATATATATATATATAATCCTGCAGATTTATTATTAACAGGCAGGATTTAAAGGACAGGCATGCTATTAAGCTTTGGGTGCAGAGACATTAAAAACCTGTAAGATTATAACTTCAGTCGATCAATACAAGTTCATTTTTCACCCAATTATGAACGATGTCAGCATTTCGTTGTGCTTTAAAGTGCTTAGATTTTACCAGATATGAAGTCCAACTGCTGAGTTTTGATTGCTGATGTATGTGCGCTAAATGCATTTAAACACCATTTCACCTTCAGTGGAAACAGCTGTTACCTGGGCAGAAAATAAAACTGAAACACATAAAGAGACGGGATCGATGTGCAGCAGCTGTAAAACTGGCTGTTGTATAAATACACACATTGTGGGTGAAGATGGTGTGGGTGCAAACAAACAACCTGACCTCAAAATGACTGTGAATTTGTGTTCAAGCAACTCATTTATAGTTCGTCATTGAACACAAGATCATTATTCTTACGTGCAACATATGTACGTGGATCAGGATTTGTATTAAAAACAGATAATAACAAGTTCTGATGAACTATGGCCGGGCCTGCGGAACGTCTCGGCGCCGAATAGCACGTACCATGTTCCCGAGAATCCAGTGAATTGACTCGGTTCCACCGAGTAAAACAAATTAAATTGTGAGACGTAAAATGGGAATCTACGTTGAATTGCTTTTGAAACGATGTATCACACGACCAGTGATGTGCCGTGACCACTAGGGTTGGGTAGGCACGTTGCAAATCGAGACCACCAATGACAATGTCATATGTTTCTGCTGGCAAGAGTTAATTCAATTCAAATCAATTTTATTTTGTATAAAGCAATTTCCAACAAAGTCATCTCAATGCGCTTATCAAAATATAAAATTCATAATAAGAAAGAAAAAACCTAACAAGATCCACATGAACAAGCATTTAGCCATCTATCAAAATCAACATCATAAACACCATTAAAGAACATAAACAATTATTTAATATAGCCTCCATACTCTCCCAACTAGATATCTCATGACACGGCAGCACATCCGTTGTTTGTGTTGGAAACACAGAGAAAATGACAAAAACAACTCAGAACAGCCTCAGTGAGGAGCATCCACAAAGTCAATCCTTCCTTTTGTACCATTCACTGTAGAAAGTAGCAACAATGTTCTGACCTTACCTTTGTTGAAGGTCTGGTATCTCAGGTGTTGGTCTCCCATCTTTTAAAGCTGTCGTTTTTCCTCAAAAAAAAGTTTCTCTATCATTTCTTGGGCTGTCATCCTGCCTGTAGTGTTATCCCGCCCACTCACTAGAGAACGTAGCAGCAGCGGTCACGTGGCATCTATTCACTAATGCACTGTGAACTTACGTATAGCATTTAGCATAGTGTGGTTACGTGCAAAGGCAACTCTCTATGCTGCCTTTGCACGTAAATGGTTGTCATCTTGGGGACCTGACTGCGCATGTGCAAACACGTAAAAACACGCAATGGGAACGGAGGCAGAAGAGCAACGTGGATAGTGACCCCATTTTAATATCAATCATTTCTGGCGATCTTAGACATTATTTTTCTAGAATTTAGTATTTTTAGTGTTAGAATTTTAGAATTAGTTTGTTATACTGATCAGCAATTGTTTTGCTTATTATTTGAATGTGATTTACAGTATATTTGACAAAGTGAAAGTGTAGAATACAGTTATCATTTCAAAAATGTATTTTTAATCTGTAATTAATGCCATTTTTAATCAATTACTAGACCTTTCAGGGGACCCCATTTAAACTCCAGGCGACCCCACATGGAGTCCCGACCCCACGGTTGAAAAAAACGTGATCTATACTCCAAAACACTCCATTTGTTGACATTTTAGCGCATTGCATTGTGGAATGTGGAGCCCTGTAAAGAAATGTATACAAGTGTTTTTACTTTTCTTTTTCTTTCCCCTTTCTGCCAGACAATGAGAACAGTCACTTGACACTATTTATGTTCTTGTTTGTTCCCGGTATTCCCTGTGATATCAGAACGAAGTAAAAACACTTCTACGCACCCGTTTATGAGATTCATAAACTCTCCAAAAACCGTGCACTCGTCTCTGGAACTGACTGACGATCTGAAGCTACTTCAGATCTACAAAGCAGCAGCAGACGATGAAAAGCAACTCCGCCTTCATTTTTGTCTAAAGCATCATATTGAAGAGGCAGTTAAAGCAAAATGCTGAAATTAGGAGCTGTTTTAAAGAACTGAATACTCAACCATGAACTATGAGTCATTAAGAACAGAACACGTTAAAAAAATAAGTAATTACACTTTAAAAACAGTGTGTGCTTTAATTACAAAGTTGGTCTCTAAAGTATAAAATCCAAAAAGGGTCAGAATTAATAGGATTTTCTCCTGTAGGGACCAACTTTGAAAAGTGACCACCCACTGCTTTTAAAAAATTATTTATTAAACTGGTTTGTTTGACGGCATATTAGGGCCACATTAAAATAAAAAGAAATCTGAGCACTACAAGATTAAAGTCAAAATATTTTGAGAATAAAGTCGTAATTTTATTAAAGTCGTAATATTTTGAGAATAAAGCCGTATCTTAGAAAAAACTTGTAATATGGTATAGTGTTCAGAATACTTATATAAAATTAAGATTTAATTCTCAAAAAATTACGATTTTATTCTCAAAGTATTGCGATTTCTTTCTCAGAAAATTACAATTTTATCCACATAAAATTATGATTTTATTCTCGAAATATTGCGACTTTCATCTCAAAATATTACAATTTTAATCTTTAAATATTATGACTTTAATCTATCAAAATTACGATTGTATCAAGATACGACTATATTCTCATAAATGTACAACTTTATTTTTTAAATATTAAGACTTAAATCTCGTAGTGCCCAGATTCTTTACTCAGGAGTGGATCGAGAAAAAATTCAATGGGGTGGCAAGAGGGGGTCAGGAATTTTTTAGAGGTGGCAACATGTAGCAGATGTACATAAAGCATACTGAATTATAGGGCCGGGTATCGCCAGGTACCTCGCAATGCGATATATCGCAATATTTTTTGCCCGCGATAACAATATCTTAAAAATCTATATATTACTCTGAAGAAACTTAGAATTTATCTACTGCACTGAATCCATTTCACAGGAATTACAAAACATTGTCAATCAATTATACTTGAATGACAGCCAAGCTTCTGTCCATAAAAATAAACATGGCAATTCTCACATTCATCACATTGAAGAACAATTAAGCATTATTTAACAAAGTGTTAGACTTTGAATTCTGTGAGTGATAAAGTGTCTTGTCGTTTTATTTAAATGACTTCGGTGCAATATGTTTTATATTTTACAAAAATATGGCTTTAAAACAGTTGTTTTCACTGTAACAAACTGTAAGCAGATGGGAAAAGGTGTCACTGGTATGTTGTTATATTATTATTATTATTTTTTTTTAACATTGACATGTTATTGACAACTTTTTTTCTAATACAATTGTGTGCTCAAGGCAAATGCGTAAGGGTTGGCAGCTATGTTTTACCTCTTTCCTCTCATGTGCCACTTCCGTGCGGCTCTCGCGATACTTCCACGTATTATTTGTTGGTGTTTAAGGATGTTGGCTCCATAGTCAGGAAGCGGCACTACTTGTATTGTTCCGTGCCCGTGTGTACAAATTCGGGTGGCAGCAGGGGGCCAAGGCTTTGTTGTGGGGTGGCATTTGCCTCTGTCTTTACTTTATATTACTGTGGCCCTAAAAGGCCGTTGTAGGTTTTGTCCTGGTTTGGCAAATTCAGAATCTTGGTTTTATCTGCCAAACGGGAGCTTCCTAGTTGTTGGATTCACTTCAATTCAATTCAATTCTTTATTTATATAGCGCAGAACACAACAAAGTCATCTCAAAGCGCTCAACAATATAAAATTTATAGTAAGAAAAAAAAGAACCCAACAAGATCCACATGAACAAGCATTTAGCGACAGTGAGAAGAACAAACTCCCTTATTTTCCATCAATACCTTGATGGAGTTTGAAACTCACATGTCCGCCAGCACATTTTGGCCTGTAACTGTAACACCTTATGCCGCACATGAAAAAAATCTCATATCCACAGATGCCCTGAATAGCACTGAATCAGCTGAGCTAGGCCACGCCCATTTCCGTCTTGAGTTTTGTGGTGCAAAATTGTGAAAACTGCAAAACCTACTTTTTCAAACTCCTCTTTGG
Organism: Gouania willdenowi; assembly: GCF_900634775.1. NCBI lineage: Eukaryota > Metazoa > Chordata > Actinopteri > Blenniiformes > Gobiesocidae > Gouania > Gouania willdenowi. The sequence goes on along the minus strand of NC_041053.1, from coordinate 33,087,582 downwards.
GGTTTTCTCCAATCAACATGAAACTTGTCATGTAGAGTCTTCAGTTAGACCTGATTTAAAGTTGATAAAATAATTTTGTTCGGTCAAAATATGCGCAAATTATTAATGAACAAAGTTTTCTAGCCAGCTATAAAAATGCAAACTGTTTGCATATCTCAGTCAAAATAAATGCTAACAGCACCAAATTTGAGATCCTTGGTTGGCATGTGACTGTGAGGGTATGCGCCAAATTTCAATAACGTAGGCCACTAGGGGGCGCTGCAAATATAGGACATTCATATATCTTAAATGGCAAGACCGATTTTTACCTATTTTGCTGGGTATGACCTTGGGTCACTCCTGAGGCCATAAGTTATTCGTGATTGGTCAAAGTGGGCGTGGCTTATTACAACATAAACAACAAACATTTATTTCAGCTTAAGTATTAAGTTGAGGGCTGTGAAATATACAAGATATATATAGCAGAGCACACAGACCACCTATACCAAATAGCACGCCACTAGGTGGTGCTATAATGGGTGCAAACGCATTTTGGCCTGTATCTTTCACATTTTAAATCACACCTTCAAAATCTTTATATCTACGTGTTCACTGCAAATGACACGTTGGCCTGTGTACTGCCGCTTGTCACAAGCCCGTCATCCTTCATAATGTATTTTCATGGGCTCCGCAAAACCTGGGGACCGAGTCGCGCGGGAAGGCTTGGCCCCCTTTCATAACTGCTTGCAGTTCTTATTATTATTATTATTATTATTATTATTATTACCTGCCACAAAGTGGAAAGGGGGTTATAGGTTTGAGCTCCGTTCGTCCGTTTAAAATACTTAGTAATTTGATATTCTGATGTGATAATATTTTCTTATGAATACATCTAAGTTCTTAGATCTAGGACATTTAGGAAAAGGTTGTGAGTTATAATGACTACCAATCTGGTGGGGGATGTTGATGACTGTTTTCTTGTTTTGTTTTTTTAACTGGACGAAATCTCCAGGCAGAACCAGGTTCAGAGGTGGCAGTCTACTGCCTCGACTCGGATTGCATTCCTTACTTCGCCAAAAGGGCTATTTATTGAATATAACTTTTTACAAATCATTGTAAAAGTCTTTTTTGGACTCTTTTGCTTTTATTGTTTTCTAACATTGCCAAAGTCCTCATAAAAACAGGTAAAACCCACGCCATTTGTATGCCATCGTTCTCTCTACAGGTTAAATCTCTGTGGAAATGAATTTGTTAAAAAGTGTTGTACATTGGCTTCTCCTCAGCAGCTGATGGGGCTAATCAAATGTGTCACATCCAGTGAACAATAGGAAAAATCACCTGACAAAGTGTGCAGTGGAGATCTTTTAAAATAATCATGGTTCATTACAATCACACATAAAATAATGGATTAGTTTCTATTGTAAAATACTTTCTTCCTTGCAGAGCCAACTCACCAAGTTTTGTTATGTTTCTTTACCATTGTGGGGAAAACGAAATGGCACTTGTTTTTCTAGAAAAGACTTATATAGAAAATGACTTCTTCTTTTTTGCCATCTGCCTCCAATAGACAAAAAATAAATAAAACAAAAAACTGAAAAACTAGCTATAATTAATCATATGTAGCACAATAACAAATGAACGACGTAAAATAAAACAGGAGTCTGTTCCTGTGTGTTATATTAACTACATTTGCAAAAATATTAGCTCATCTTTAAAACAGTGTCACCATTAAAATAAATATTTTTGCACCATTTTGAAAAATAGATGTTTTTACATTTCTTCGGCTCAAACTAGGACACGGCTGGAATTGTCAGGGGAGCATCCCCGAGCTCTGCTCCACAACAACAATAGAAAAAGAGCAAGCTAAACTGAAGAACTGTGTTTTTTGTATTTTGGATGGATGTTTGAAGATAAATGTGGAAGAGTTGTGGAGTGGTATTTGGAGTCCTGCCCGTGGCGCTGCAGCGTGCGCTCTCATGTAATTAAACAGCATAACATTTTAGAGATAATAACATGCAAGGCGCTCAAGGAATTAAACTGTAAACTGCTCAATCTGCCCTAAGTCTGCAAGAAACACGAGAAACTGAAGGGTAGACACATCTGTTTGTGGAGATAACAAAAATGTGGAGGCTGAAAGGCTAATAAGGTACATGTATGAGTCTAAAAAAATAAAACAAGCAGATTTTGTAAAGATTAATTTAATCGCAATTTTTCTACAATCGGAAAAAAAAAACTAAACGATAAGTTGAAAAATGACAAGTAGACAACTTAAAACAACAGAAACGGAATCATGTGACATCAAGTGTATTTTTTAGTACATCATTGCCTATTTTATCAATTTAAATGTACAGTGATTGCTGTAAAACGGTGGCAGGAAACACATACATGTTCAGTGAGAACATGCAACTCTTCTTAACATTCTTAGAGCTCAGAGAAAGTTCCCCTAACCCAGACACGGGCCACATGTGGCCCTCAGTCTAATTTTGTGCGGCCCCCAAAACAAAATTCCAAAAATTATATTTGAAGAAGTTGAAAGGAATATAAAGCCCAACATAATACACAAAATAACTCCTATAACACACAAATCGACAGCAGAGTACACAAAAACACACTAAACAATTCCAAAAATACACAAAATGCCAACAAAGAGACACAACAACCACTTTAATCAAATAAAATGACTACAAAAACACAAAAAACAATGTATTACAGAATAGCTCCAAAGACACGCAAACGTACACAAAATGACAGGAAATGGTAAATGGACTTGATTTTATATAGCGCTTTATCCCCACACTGAAGCAGTCTCAAAGCGCTTTACATATCAGCTCATTCACCCAATCACTCTCACATTCACACACCAGTGGGACAGGACTACCATGCAAGGCACTAGTCGACCACTGGGAGCAACTTAGGGTTCAGTGTCTTGCCCAAGGACACTTCGACACATAGTCAGGTACTGGGATCGAACCCCCAACCTCTCGATCAGAAGACGACCCACTACCACCTGAGCCACGGTTGCCCACCGTACAGAAAGTACAGAAAACATTAAAAAAAAAAGGGGAAAAAAAAGTTTCTCCAAAAACACACAAATCAACAACATAAATGCAGGAAATTACAGAGAAATACACAAAATTACAACAACAACACATAAAATAACAAAAACACACATAATGACTAAAAACTGACAAAACAACAAAAACCCTTATCAGTCAATATTCTAAATGCTGACATGCTTGTTGATAATGTTGGCCTCAGATCAGATCCAATCAGAAACCAATGTGTTGTCATAAAGCTCTGCAGAAGCATGATAACGAGCCATTCAGTTGATTCAGGTGTTTTGGAGCAGGGAGACGTCTAAAAGTCACAGGAATCCGGCCCTCGGGGACTGGAGTCCGACACCCCTGCATTAAATGGACTATTTCAGTCCAAACAACTCCCACGTTGCACAGCTTTGAACCAAGCTGCAGCTGTAGCTAGTACGAGCTCTGTCTGTACCTGAACACCAGAGATATTTGAGGCACAAACAGACACACAAACAGAGATTTATTCCTTGCTTTAATAGATAGATAAAGAGATATACACATCATTGTTGAGCTGAATCGCAGAAATGGGTCAGAACTCCACTTCCCAGAGTGCACCTGTAGGAGGAAAGACGCTGCGTAATCACCTGATCAGTCTTGATTACTGAGTTAGATCACCTGAGAGTTACTGTGAGAAGCCCAGTCATTCAAAGAAACAGACTTTAGAATAAATACAAGTTCATCAATGGATTTAGTCCAAAGACGCCAATGGTCAGTGAAATGTTTATATATTATCTTGGTCTTTGAAACGCTGCTTAAAATGGATGTTTTGTTTAAGTTATTTAAATAAATGGCATATTTGAAATGTTACATTGCAGCATTGATTTAAGGTCGTGGCTATTGATACAGAAACGCAGTGCCCCTCATAGGCCAGTTTAGGTCACGTGATACATGCACCATGTGACTTAAAGTTTTGTCAGTTTTATTTTAGCTCATATTTATTTTTAGCTAACCCTTTTATTTTAACCCTAACCCAGGAAGTTCCCTAAAAATTTTATTTTTTTTGTATATTTTGTAAATTTTATTGTATTTGTATATATATTTTAAAATGTAAAAATATATATGACAAAAGTGGGATTCAAACCCACATTAGTGGAAAGAAGGATCCTTGAGTGCAGCGCCTTAGACCACTTGGCCATCCTAACACGGTGTAAAAACACAGGCACATTAAGCTTCTGTAGAAAAGGTCAGGAAAACATACCCATAGTCCTGGAGGCTATGGATACATTTCTGTATCAATAGACACTTTGTTGATTTAATGGATCTGTGTTAAATGAGCTTGCACTAAGCCAAATAAAAATATAAAATACAATATGATAATAAAGTAAAAAACGTCACAATTCTAAAATATTACTGAAAATGTGGAAAATGTACATAATAACATTTGTTTGTCATTTAAAAAAGGCTGTGAAAATATGCAAAATGTTTCTGACTTTTAAGGTTTACAACCTAATGCATGTGAAAACAAACCATAAGAAAAGCCAAAAGAAAAATAAGAGTGATTGCAGTTGGAAATTTGAGTTGTCCTCATGTAATTTGGATTTTGAACAAAAAGTGAATTTGATAATCCTCAGATAACATGCAAAGTCTCATCTTAAGTAAATAATCCTCAGCTTTTAAAACCAAAGGGTTTACCAATAGTAAGTTATTTGTATGGAGTTAAAATATGGCCAAAAACCTCACAAAAAAACATGACTTTTGGCCCAAATGTTCCTCCTTATAAATCCACACAGATGTCCTGTTTTATACTTGAAGGATTTTCCTTTTTTTTTCAGTAGTGTGTAAAACGTGTGTGTTTGAGAGGTTTTGGCATGATTTTCATCCATAGATTTGTGGCTCTCAGTTTTCTGTTTGTGAGATTTTGGCAAAAATGTCTCCTTTGATGATGATGAACGCTGTCGACCCTGTTCTAACAATGTCACTAATTGGCAGCTGAGAAACAACCTGCAGTTGTTCAAAGCTTTCTGCCAACATGGCACGATGATACAGCTCTACAGCACAACGTGACAAGGTCTGTTTTACCGTCAAATCAGCTTCACTTTGACTCCATTCATCAGTGAAATGACCTGGAAAACAGTCTGAAGACACATCTGTGCTGTGATATCTAAAAACCCATATGGGAGCTGAATTTGTTCCATATGACCAGAGCAGTTGTGAGTGGCTGTAAAACAGACTGTGGGTGTGTTAGCATTCAGAGCGTGTTGGTCCGGGTCAGGGAGGAGGTGCTTACAGCCCATGAGTGACAGTGTGGAAATAATGAAGCTTGTTTATGATTTACTGTGGATGACTCCTGACTTTAAACTCACACTCATTGGTTGTGGGTGTGATTTAAAGTTCAAAGATTCAAAGTGTTTTTTTCATTGATTCCCTCAAACGTTAGTTAGAGGGTGATTTGCTCCTTTCTTACTGCAGGGTGAGCACAAACACCTCGCTCCAATTTGATGACGAGTTCCCACTTTGAGGTGGAGAAGCCGCGCCTCCAGGAAGCTCTCTGCCGTGATTGGCATGTAAACAGCATTTCAGCGTCCTTCACGCAGTGCTATGTATGTATTTTCTACAGTCTATGTATGTACCGGCGAACGCCCCGCCCCCACGCTCTGTCTCGTGTTTATAAAGCAGCATGAGCTCGGCTATGGAGTGGGTGGGAGGAGGGCGGGCCGTCCTCTGGCCCTACGTCACCGTGCGAGGAGGAGGAAGTCAGTGTCTCATTTAGACACGCCCAGTCATGAATATGCATAAGTAGGCCTCAAATCAGCCTCTTTGTGTAGAGTTGCTCAGAAAGTGACTTTTCAGAGGCTAAAACTGCAAAACAGGCGAGTTTGGAAAAATAAACCTCAAACAATATGTTTTTGGGGTTCTTAGAACAAATGGAGATGGGTGAAAAATAGCATGATATGGGACCTTTAAGATAAACAGAGATGTTCTATATTAGCTTTTTGCCGATATCCAATGTGTCAATTTTATTTTTTAATATTAACTTCATTCTAAATTAAAGTCACAAGACGTGTATCTCCATGGATCTGACACATTAAGCCACATGTCCAACTCATTTTAGTTCAGGTGACAAATACGGACCATTTTTTGTGGTGAAAAAGAGCCAATTCAACATGAAGAGTGTAATGGTTTGCACTTCCACGTATACATGATGTATAAATGATAAAGTATGTGATTATATCAGTCCCTGCAGGATATTCACTTAAATCTCCCTGATTTTGCAGAAAATTTGTGAAAAAATGAGTGATTTCAACAATTTAAGATTAAAAATGAATGCTGTTATGTGATGTAAGAAATGGAAAACTGAGCTCTGCAAATATAGTGGGTTTTAATTGAGTTTTTTGTATTTGGAGGGGCTAAGATATCTACAACTGAATTAAAATGTTTTAAGTTTTTTTCTATAATTTTTTTTACTTCTGGAGCGTGCCAGATTTGGTCCCCGGGCGTTGAGTTGGACACATGTGCATTAAGCCTGCTTTTATTGATAAGCCCCACTGGTTGTATTCCACATAAAACATCATCTTTGCAAAAATAAGGAAACTAATTGAACTTAAAAAATGGAAAAAGTGTCATTTATTTTTATAATGGTTGTCTTAAACAACAACAGCACATTGTTATTCAGTATCAGGAGAAAAGCCAATGCCAGTGTCAACCGTTATGACATTTTGTTGCACATATCAAGGGATAAGCAGCAAGATGATCCTACCACGCTGCTCAACAGAACGCCACAGGAAGTAATTCCTGCCTGTGGCCATCAAACAACATGACTCCTCACTTTAACAGCTTTCTTTGATTGTACAGTGTACTTAGACGGCTGTTATACAAATATATTCTTGTATATTTACACACGTTATTCATTTTTAATCCTTTTTTAATAGTTAATCATTTTTTTTTCCACCTTTTTAATAAAGTCTATTTGGAGCCACGGCAACAAAAGTAATTCCCTCCCTGGGATTATTAAAGTATTTAAGGTTAATAATCTTTAACATTTTATGTTCAGTGATGATTTGTGCCATGATGTGATCATATTTAGCCTGGCTAATTCAGATACTTTTTTTACTTCTAAGAGTTGCCAGACACTGAGTCTTATCTGGCAACACTGACAACATCCTATGACTATAAAGTGTATTCTGAAATAATTACATGTAAGGACAACTTTAATCAAATAGAGCTGGTATATTTTAAATCCTCTGTTTCTTTTTATGAGCAAAAGAAAAAAACCTTTTTCATTTCCTCAATGTACTTCTGGCATGTTTGTGGTCATTAAGATTATTTACAGCTTCAGTTTCTTCAGTTTCTTGTTTACATTTTTTTATTTTTTCATCTTTTGTTTTAACTAACACACAGCTGCCTTCAGTTGTCCTTTAATTATCATCTTACACATGTTTCCTTCTGGCACACACGTGGTTTTAATTTGTAGAACTTGGATCTTAAATATTAGAAACACATTTTATAATATTTTATTTGTTTATTAAAAAATAAATCTTAAATCTTTCCATGACTGTGACACTTACATTACTTACTTTTGATTTGACAGCGGTTTATTTGGGTAATCTCCCAGGATATAAAGTGCTATAAATCTCCATTTATTACATCATCTTAAAATAAAGGAACAGTACTCATGTGTTCCAGCCCCAGTGCCTGCCCGCCGACCTCATGGTGCATCACGGAGCCTTGGCAACTCAAATCTATCAATTCTCTTCACCTATATATTTCTCTACTTCTGAAACGTTAACTTTCATGATCAATTATCAACTTGCTGACAGATATATTCAATCTAATGCATGGTTATGGAGATTACCAGTGACATGTTGCAAATAACAATATAAATCTTATATTTATATATAAATATATTATTAAGAAATATACAATACATTTTTATAATTCAATTTTGTTTTGTATTAATAAACTTTAAGAGTGTCAGATTTGATCCAAAGGCTGTTATTGAGGGATGAACTGAATCTAGTTTGTAAGCATAAACAACGACAATTGAATGGCTGTTTTTGTGCCTTACTTTTTCATGATTTTATTTTTTATCATTATGTTTCACACAGGCAAACACAAGCTCCTCATTTGTTCCTCCTCAGAATGAGAGCAGTCCTAAAATACAGCAAAGTACACATGCGGTGCTTATAGCAATCACATATCACATGGTGTTTTTTTTTTATTGTGTATTGTTTACAAGATTTTTATGACTATCACAAGTTAAGGTAGTTTTATTTACACACATCCACATCGGGTGAGAGCTGCTGTGAATCTGACTTATGGAGGTGAAATTTAATATTTTCCCACGGCACACCTGATGATCTCTCATGGCACACAAGTGTGCTGCGGCACAGTGGTTGAAAAGCCCAGTATTAGAAGATATCCAACGTTCCAGGCAGGTCCTCAGCTAACGTCAATGCATGTGTGAAACCCGCTGCAATACTTTGTGTCAGAGCCATAAAGCTGCAGGAAGCAGCAGACAGAGAACTGTAGTTATTGATTCTTCAGGGACCTCGGTGGGCCTGAGGACGGTAATTGCACAGTGGCCTTCTGTGGCTGCGTGGACTGACAGAGGCTGAGAGAGGAATGGTCACAATGGCCACGGTTACATAATGTTTTTTAATTCAGAATTAGTTATTCCAAATTAAATAATTTGGAATGAAAGGGTTCTGCTTTGTGTTTACGTGGAAATAGTAATTCCGAATTGAGGTTTACATGGTTACATGGTTTATTTGGCATTATTCAATTCCACTTTAAGTCTGGGGGTTGGGAACAGACTTTTAATTTTTGGCTACAACATAGAAGACCACATGAGAACTGTTTTCTTTTTATTTTGATTGTAGTTTTGAAGCAGAAGTTTCACTTTGCTTCTCGAAGCAGAAGTGATAGAATACCGTATTTTGGTCAATCAAAGCCAGTGGTTAATGCAACAGCTGTTCTACCTCCACTATACAAAACGATGAGTGAAAAATGAACTCTATAATAATCCGAGTGTCATCAGTGAAGCTCTGGTGCTTCATGCCTCGATGAATCCTGTTCCGTTTGCCGAGGTCCGTCTGTGTAGTAAGTCCGTGTGAATGTCTGCATGTTTATTCTTCTATCCATCCACTCTTTTCATTATATTCATATCTTTTAAGACTATTATTAAATAAATAATCTTGGTTCTAGTCCGGACGGCCATCCTGGACTATGTGGTCACCAGCGTGTCAACGCAGTAACGACTGAAATTAACATAAAGCGGATTTAAGTGTTTACAAGAAAGAGGAATTATTTAATCCGGAATTAAAAACGAAATAAACAAGCCACCTAATTTCGGATTTAAGTTTCATTCGGAATTAAATTTGCATTAGGAATTAAGTGTTTACAAGGATAGTTTACAGAGGATTAAACTTTTATTTTAAAGCTAAATTAAGGCTCCCATGTAAACGTGTTTTTAATGAACAACAGCAGGACTTCAGATCGTGGCAGGGGTAGATCTGAATGTTTTGCTAAGGGCTTTTAAAGAGTCAATCCCAGATGTTCATTTTACCAAATATGGTGATAATTGGAGCTTTGAGCAACACAGTTTTTACTTTGTGAGAAAAAAGTCACACGTCAGCTGCATCTAGAATAGATGAGTCACCAGCAATTACGTGTTCAAACACTATCTGTATCATCTTTAATGGTGCTCTTCGTGTTCTTGTTCTTTTCTGTGTCAACATGAGCTGTCCTTCCTTCACACTTGCTGCAATGATTAATAACAGCAATATTTAACGATGTATGACAACTGAGGGAGCATAAACAACAGTGGCTTGGAAGGACTAAATGTACGATGGTATTTTGTTGAATGTTTTTCACGACTACACCATTATAACATTAAGAATGTAAAATTCTGGGAAGCTGTAAAATTTAAAACTGCACAGATTTTATACAAAGCAAGAAATAATCTAGTGCCAGAAAATATCCAAAACAAAAAGAGGGGGATTATAAATTAACGGGAAAGTTAAATTTAAAGATTTTGTGTTCGAACAACATTGAAAAGTTTTTGTATGTCAACTATGAAACAGAATGAGTGTGGAGCTAAAACAAAAACCAACCAGTATCTGGTGTGACCACCATTTGCCTCACACAGTGCATCACATCTCCTTGGCATAGAGTTGATCAGGTTGTTGATTGTGGCCTGTAGAATGTTGATCCACTCCTCTTCAATGGCTGAGCCAAGTCGCTGGATATAGGCAGGAACTTGAACATGCTGTCGTATACGCCTATCCAGAGCATCCCAAACATGCTTAATGGGTGACATGTCTGGGGAGTATACTGGCCATTCAAGAACTGGGATGTTTAGATTTAACTTGCATAAACACATTATTATATGTTAGTTCATAAGCAAGGTAGTAATTTCATTGTACAGGAAAACATGTTTCTAACTGCACATATGACAATAAACACTTTGAATTTAAATTTAATGTAATCCTTAATCACCCCACCACCTAGCAATTGAAATGAATAAATGACAGACCTTTTTTACTCTTGGTTTCCACATTTAAATCAGTCTCCGTAAAATAATCACAGTCTGAGTTTTGTTTCCAGTGTTTATATAGATCTGGGTCCATATCCATGATTACCATCAGTAATGTTGTTGTTTAGGTGGATCCTTCGTATTTTCCCAAGTCTTCCATCGTTTTGATGAGGATTGGTTTTCCGTACTCTTCTCCCAGTGGTGTGATATAAATCCTGCAGTTTCTTGTCCACGTCCTCACAATTTTTCCTCCTTTTTTTATTTGGCGTGCCTTCCATGCAATGCTTGCATTTTGTTTCGTCAGGTTTTCATTGATGTAAACCTTCGTTCCCTTCAGTTTATTTCCTTGCTTCAGTAGTTCTCCTTTGAATTTCATATTCGTGAAGGTTATTTTTACAGCTCCGTTATCATTTTTCTTTGGCAGGAGATGGCAGGAGTTGATGTTGTCAGGGTTCAGGACAATGTCCTTCGACTCCAGGTAGTCAATGACCTGTTGTTCAATCGATTTTGTTTCTTCGTCACTCGCGTAACTCCTGGGTTTTATCTTTAGGCCTGTGATGATGACATCTTTCTCTCTTTCCTTTTGTTCCAGCTGTTCAACCCTGGCGTTCAACAATTTTATCTCTTCAGCATTTCTTTCATTCTTTTCTTTCAGTACCTTTGCTTCGCTTTGTAGGTTTTCCAGTGAGTTTTCCAGCGTCTTTTCCACCGACTTTATCTCGGCAGATAGATTTCGTAGACCCTCGCGTATCATCTCCTTGACCTCTTCCAAACCCGAATTGGGTTCTGAAGGGCCTCCCTGCGGTTTTTTCACCATTTTCTTTCAGTCTTGGGCCCAATTTTTCAGGCTGTTCAGCTGTAGCCAGCTGTAGCCAAGGTCGTGTTATCGGAGCGAATGAAAACACGTCTGCTCTCTCCAAAGATCAGAGACAATGATGCCACTTTATGACAGTGTGTGCAAAAATTACTTGGTTATGCAAACCAATTGTTGCAGCAGCTGTTTGGGTGGCTGGTCTCAGACGATCATGGAGGTGAACATGCTGAATGTGGAGGTCCTGGGCTTGTGTGGTTACACACAAGAGGCCGGTTGGATGTACTGCCAAATTCTCTGAAATGCCTTTGGAGACGGCTTATGGTAGAGAATAAAGATTCAATTCACGAGCAACAGCTCTGCTGGACATTCCTTCAGACAGCATGCCAATTGCACTCTCCCTCAGAACTTGCAACATCTGTGGCATTGTGCTGTGTGATTAAACCGAACATTTTTAGAGTGGCCTTTTATTGTGGCCAGCCGAAGGCACACCTGTGCAATAATCATGCTGTCTAATCAGCATCTTGATATGCCACACTTGTGAGGAGGGATGGATTATCTCTGCAAAGAAGAAGTGCTCACTAACACAGACTTGTAAACAATGTTTGTGAGAAAATGTTCAGCTTGTGAAAAATGGGAGCAAAAACAAAAGATTTACATTTTTTTTTTTTCAGTGTAATTGAATTGAAAAAAAAAAAAGCCTAGGATTAAATAAGTTCACACTTCCTCCTACTCCTTTTCGCACATGGAAATTGAAAGGTTTAGATGTTTGTGGATGAAATCAATGGTCTATTCTGCTGTTGTAATTCATAATTTTTTCATGTTTTGTTTTTTAAACTATTGTTCTGTTATTTTACATGTTCAAAATTAAGAGTTCAATTTCAAAGCAATAGTTAGAACCTCAGTGCTCCAGAGAGATTGCATTACGAATATTCTGGAAATGTGGCTGATGAGCTTGAGACCCACCAAGTTTTTGGTACAGTGAAGGGGTTAAAAGTTTTGTCAAAAAACTTTCACTTACAAATCCACAATGCCTTGGTGAAAAATGATTGGATTCTATGATATGTGATCAGTGGACAATTCTTCTGCCTCTAACTGAAGGTAAACCACAAACATAATCAGGCTACATTCGCGCGCTGTCTAGAAGCCATGAAAACATCGGTGAGCATGTTAAGTGTGATCGTTTTGGCATGAACAATGTTAAATGAAGCATCGTCTGCAGCAGTCTGTGGCACTGAAGCAGACAAAGTGCAGAGAACATGCAATCACAACCCACATGACGGCAATGACCTGATGCAGGCTGTCAAGAAGCAAAATAAACCTTACAATAAGAGACATAATTTGAGCTAACCCTTTAGAACATTTAGGAAACAATTACCATTAAGACATGAAGATCCTTTGACAGTACGTCACTTTACACTCATTTCATGCCAGGATAGTTTCAAAATCATGCAAATTTAATCATTCAATCTCCACTTGCAAAATTTTTCAAAAACCTTCCAGCGCAAGTATCTCTTTCTCATATATCAGCTTTGTCCGCAGAAATATTTTTCTTTTATGTGATATTCTTTAAAGGTGAATAGAAGCAAAGCAAACTGCAAGCCCTGCATTCCCTCTGTAGATATGAGGGCTCCACTTGGCCTTTGTCTTGAGAAAATGCTGTGAGTGAATTAATGGAAAGTGTCTTCTCAGAGGCCAGAGGTGACTCGCTGGGTCTCAAGGATCAGTCACTGTGAAAGGCTTGTCATCTGTTGGGACCTTGAATTAGGCTTTTAGTGTTGCTCTGACCAATCATGTTAAAGGAAGAAAGAAAAAAAGCTTTTTCATTGATTTGTCATCTGAGAAAATCTTTAGCTTTTTGAAACCAAGTGAATGTCTCTCTCTCTCTCTCTTTTATTTTGTATGATGCAAATAGTTGCAGTTTTTTACTATTTTTACATTTTTTGGTTTAGTTTGCCAGATTGTCCTATAAATAATGCATATAGACAGAATTACATCAACACATCCATTAACTCCTGTGGGCAACCAGTGGCGGTTGTATGATTTACTCCCTGGGTGCAGAGATAATGGCCCTCTCTTTTGACAGATCTCATTCAATGACCAATCACTGGATTAGGCTCTTGATATAATATAATAATAATAATAATAATAATAATAATAATAATAATAATATAATATGATATAATAATGTTAACCAAAAAAGAGCACTCTAAGAGTGTAAACCTCCACCAAGCAACAATTGTCCTCTTTGCCAGATACTGATCATGGTACCGTGATCATTTTCACTTTAAAGATGATAAACGATAAAGTATGTAGCCTACAGTAGGTCCAAATGTATGGGTAGCTCCATTTTTTATTTTTTATTTTTAACTCAGTGGGGTAATTGAGGAACCAATCCAACATAAGTGAATAAAATTTCATAAAGAGCAGTCAATTATGAATCAAGATATAACTTTTTTAATTCTCACTAATTATGAGAGATCGGGTTTTTTCATATTTTACCTCCTCGGCTGAGGTAAATACCCATGGCATTTTATTTTGAAGGAACCGGAAGTACACATGAAGATGTAAGTTGAAAAGCCGTTCTTTCCTTTAATTTTTTAAAAAGTTAATATATATCAACTATCGTTTGATTAACTCATTGAGTGCCATACGTCTATATACGTGAATTGGTTTAGTAATGTGGAGTGCCATTCACGTCTATAGACTTGAATTGTGCTTTTCAGCTGGGGTTGCTCAGAGACAGTGTCACAAAGCTCTCCTGTGAATATCTAACTACCATGATGTAGTGACCAACTGGTGACATGTGGGTGGCAGCAGTGCACCTTTGGATGAGAGAGCACCCATGATGGGCAGAGCTCAGAGGGAGAGGAAAAGAGATTGGGACAGAAAATGGCACTACGAGTGTTGATGCTGAAGTTCTCACCAGCTCATAGCAGCGCAAACTCCACCAGAGCATGTGTGGAACTAAGTGGACTATTGAGAGTGTCGTGATGGTGAGATAAAACAATTAAAAAAAACGGGGCAAGCGCTGACACAGCATGTCCGGGATGACGAGGAAGTTGCGTGTGTGGGAACTAACGGGGGAGAGACTTGGAGGACGGCCAAAATACAGTAAGAAATCCATTCAACTCTGACATAGATAGCAAGTGTTGCTCAGAGTTGTTTTTGTAGTTTTGTACAAGGAAACCAATGTTGAGATGTCACTAAAGCAAAAAAATTGCTTGAAAGTTACATATAGGTTTTGTTTTTTCAGAAAAAGACGTTTTTCTCAGCTTTTTGTCACAAACTGGCGATTTGTGTGAAACTTGCATCTATTCAACTGCTGATTACAGAAGAACAGAACAAGCTAGAAACTAAATTATTTTTTCTGATGAAATTAAAGACATTAATCTTTCAGAATCTAGAATTCAGATTGTCATAGTAAGAAATATTCTGTGGGTCTTTAAAAAATTTTCAAAATGCTCTAAAACGGCTGGCATTGAGTGGGTAGAAATTTTGAAAATGGCTGGCACTGAATGAGTTAATAAATACATAGTTAAATGAAACTTTTATACATCTCAACCTTTAAAAATAAATAGAAAATAACAGCTTTCAACTCACTTTCGAATTGTAAGCAGAACATATTGATGACGTCATGTCTAAATCCGGTTTCTTCAAAATACGTCATGTCGTGTTTTATGTCCTGAGGCTGTTGAGTCTGACGACTTATTTTGAAACCTGAGGCCGTGTCATTTGACGACGTTTACTATGACAGAGGTTTTGCTGAGACATGAGCGTTTTCGTTTGACAAGTGAGTCATTTTGGACTAATCAATGACGTTGTTTTCCTGATACCTAACTCTGAGCCCTGAGGATGTCCTAAAATGTGTTTCAATCTATAACCAATTGAGGACATTGTTCAAGACGTACTATTGGATTTGATTCTTCTTAACTTTGCTGTCGCTTCCAGGACCTCCAGTTTTTTACTGTTCAGAAACTTCAATGTTCAGTCACAGCTATAATAAAATGTTTTTAATTTGATTGATACTTACACAACGGGAAAGGTTACGGCATTAAATAAAAGAGAGAATTCTGCATCTTTAAGTGCTTTTGGGCCTCACAGATTACTTCCCACTTACACATTTCTCCTTGAGCTACACAAATATAGAGGAGACAGCAGCACATTAGTACACATGTGAACACTTTCCTGGAAGACTTCAGCACACCTTACACATAATTTGTTTCTCATCACAAAAGTGGCACACAGAGGGAAGTAATTCTTCACTGAAGGAAAGCCTTAATGACCAAGTCTTCGATCGGTGCTGGAGGATTGTCAATGTCTTTTCTCTCTGTTTAACAGCTTCCCATAGTGTTGTTTCAGCAATGCACATTTTCTTATCTTCTCTGCAGGTTATTGATCAGACAGGAGGTCAAACTCAATGTTTGTGGGATGACGGATCCAATTCAACATTGTAATGCACTTGTGGAGGAAAAAGGAAATTTACCCTCAAATGGTGTTTGGATTTTTGTTAGATCAATTATTCGTCTGCAGGGCCTTGCATGGGGCAAAACAAATGTATTTTTACTTATAATGCAAAGCATTTTAGATCATTTTAATTTGATGTAGATTTATTTCCAACAAAAGTAATTATTGTTTGGTGTTTTGTAAGATTTGGTTCATAACTTCATTATAACTGTATCAAATTTGTATTTGTCAAAAATAAATATAAATACTGCTATTAAAGATTTTCTAAATCCCAGGCTTTGGTTGATGTTCATCTAAGTTGAAAATTCTAAAAACGCCTTGATTAAAACTGATATCCGGAGTTTCTGTGAGGACGTCTCGATGTCCCACCCTCAACAGCTCCACTTCCTCCCCCTGTCTCTGCAATCTACCAGAAGCCACGCCTCTACTTTTCTGCATGTGCATCACAGAACATAAAAAGGTCGTATTGATATAGGTCTATGGGTCAAGTAAGAGCCAAAATCATATTTACCTGTTTGCTGTTGTGATGCACGGCCTTGTTTTCATGCACAGTTCCACATTCACTTTGATTGACAGTCTCAAAAATAGGAAGTTGAAGCCTATTGGCTGGGTGCACTCGGTGATCGTTTCCATATTAATAAGGATCTATAAGACGAAGGAGGGACTTATATACATTAATGTATATGAATGACCACCAGCAGTAGACCATAGTAAAAGACGAGTTAGTTTTTTTTCACATTTCAAAATAATCGGATATTTAATATATAGTATATATATATATATATATATCGGATATAGATTTAATTTGTTGATTAATAAATATTTAAATTGAACTACTTGTCAGTGGTTCATATATTAACATTGCTTTGCTATATAAGACTGGGTAGTTTGACAATAATTCACACCCTGAAGGACAAGATAATAAAAATTCATCAAGTTATCCAGGACACCATAACTCAAATGTTAATTAACATTTTATTTGAAGGGGTATACGTGAGGCTGACATTGCTCTGTCATTATTATGACATGACACCTGTTGTTAGCATGAATAAGGTGTCATGAAGGCTGTCATTCATTGTTTTTGGCTAAATTATGACACCTTTGGATTTACGTTGATTTTTTTTGGGTTAGGGTTATGTTCGTGGTTATTTTATTTTTTTTTATGAAAGGTTAGGGTAATTTAGGGTTAGGGTTATGAACAACACTTAATGACATGCTTCATAACACCTTATTCTTGCTAATGACAGGTGTCATGTCATAATAATGACAGCGTAATGCCAGCCTTATGTACACTCCTTCAAATACAGTTTTACTTGTTAATTTAATATTAATATACATATTATCATGTTGTCTCCCTACATCGTGCATGTATTGGTTTTCTCCAGGTCGTCCGGTTTTCTCCCACCATCCAAAAACATGTTAGTTGGATTTTCCAGATTGCCTGCTCGCAAGGGTTTTTCAAGGTCAAAGTTTCCATACTTTTTTTTTTTCTGCAGAGTTTATGTGAATGTGAGTGTTTTTGGTTTTCTGTGTGTTACTATTCTGATAGCCCTACGACTTTGAAGAGAAAAACGTCCAGTACAAGTATACACAGCACCTCTGAATAAATGCAAGGAATGTGGCAGGTAGCGCTGCCTTCAAACAACTCTAAAAACACGAACAGCTACAGGCAGTTTGAGTTTTACGCTCTGCCCTAAAAAGTAAAAAAAGAAATTCTCAGAGTTTGTGTGAGATCCTGAGGGATAAAATGTGCAGGTTTGACGAAACCTCATGGGACACCAGAGGCGAGTGAGCCCAGCACTAGAGTCTGCTACAAACCACAGTAAGGAACCACAGGTATTTAGTGGAGGAATTCTGTTAAAAAAAACTGAAAAGAAAGGATAAAATAATACTTTTTTGTTATTATTACCGTACATTCAAACTTCAAACCAAACCAACAAGGAAAAATACTATAAATCAATGGAAACAAGTTAAATAAAAGTCTCAGTATGAATTGAAGCCAGTTAAGTGTCCTTTTGACCCATCAAAGCTTTAGTTTAAAAATCCTCTCTTTATAAGTTAAAGGACCACACAGCCTCACACAGAGCAGAGCAGCCAAAAACAACCTCACACAACCTTTCCAGCCTCCCATTCCCACTCTTTAGAGTTTCCATTCTCTGTCACCGACTGCGTGTCTATTTACTTTCCACTTCATGGAGGAACTAAAGAGAAATTCAACCCAAGGCTGTGATTTAATAAGTTGTTGAAAATAAATGTGTTTTTCTAAATGCATCCTTGTCAATGCAACATCCACAGAAATACTGGCAGAAAGCTCACTGTGACAGCTGATGGGTGAACTCGTCTGTGAGGAGGACCTCAGATCCTGTTATACACTAATCCTACCTGCAGGGCAGAGGCAGGGAATATGAAGCACCTGTGCCAAAACCTAAAACTGTCCAGATCATCAGTGAATGGCTCTGTTTATTACAACCCTCCAACCCACCAAGAACAAATGTAATTTATCAAACAGTTCAACATTTGGGTTATATAATTTTAAAAAAAAAGTATTTTCTGTCTTTGATCAAAGTCATTGAGCATGTCAATGGTGCATGGAACCACTTAGTTGTTCATCTTTTAAGGACTTTTCAAGAATCAAAAGGCAAATAAAATGTCTTAACAATCCTGGTCCATTTCGCCTAAAAAAAAATGAGTTAAAGCTGATATCCGGAGTTTCTGAGAAATTACACAGCCTCAAATCCTCCCACTGCCTCTCCCAATCTACCAGAAGCCTGCACGCACATCACGGAACACAACAAGGTCGCATCGGGTCACATTGATATCGGTCTATGGGTCAGGTAAGAGCCAAAATCATATTTGCCTGTTTGCTGTTGTGACGCGCGGCCTTGTTTCCGTGGGTAGTTCTGCATTCACTTTGATTGACAGTCTCAAAAACAGGAAGTCAAAGCCTATTGGCTGGACACACTCGGCGATCGTTTCCATTTGTATAGGGGTTTATAGTTAGGTATTTTTTTGCACTTTAAAAGAATCATACATAAACATAGATTTCTCAGAAACTCCGGATATCAGCTTTAAGCCAGCGGTGTCAAACTCGTTTTAGATCAGGGGCCAAATACAAAGTAGTTTGATCTTCTGTGGGCCACTGATTTTAGGCAGGAAAACAAGCAATTTCAACAATAACTTCCCCAATTTTGCACTTAAAAGTATAAATGATCTATAAATTATGTAAGGCACCCACAACATCCAGGCAATCAGTGGCAGATACTGTATTAGTCCCTGCAGCTTTTTCTCCTTTAAAGTGTATTGATTATGTGACCAATGTTTATAAAATGTATTTAATTATGTGAAATATTTTGAGGAAAAATTAGTTCTTTGAACAATTTCAGATTTAAAATGACTGCAGTCATGCTTGGGAAAATTGGGATCCTCAAAATATTGTTGAGTTTCATTGAATTAGTGTATTTAGAAAGGCTGATAGATCTGCAACTGAATTATTGGGTAATTTACACAATAAATGTTTGTTTTTCACTTTCTCCAGCATTCCAAATTGGATGGTCCAAAGGGACGGATATGGCTCCTGGGCCTTGAGTTTGACACCAGTGAGTTAAGCTAAGCGAGGGTTTTACATTTTTTAATCCAATCCATTTGTGATTTTTAGCAAAACAGATTAGTGAGATCTAAAAAGCAAAAGGAGTCCATATTTTCAGTGCACTATAGAGTTATTCAAGAACCTTTCTCTTGAAATGTCATGTTGGAGGAGGAGTGTATTGAGGCAGCTGTGGAGAGAGGGTTGGCACTCTTGTTTGCGCCTGTCAGTCAGGTGGGCGTGTACGGCCAAGACCTTTCAACAAAACCCTTATCAGGTGCAAACATGAGAGCAGAGGCCACAAAAAGCTCAGTCCCTTTGATTTACTCCCCTCGAATAGTGTCACATCAGGTTTCTTCAAGCTGGTTGATGGTTTTTCATGTCAGAAAAAAGGTAGTTTAATTTAGTCTCAAATCTACGGTGGCGCAGAAGTGCAAAGCACGAATGCGAAAAAAGAGAACTCACAAAAGGCAAGACGCAGAGGCAAAATAAAAAACACAAGACAAAATGCGAACGCAAAACGCAAACACAAACACAAAAGACAAAACACAAACACAAAAAAAGAAGACGCAAACATCATAAAAAATGAAAACGCAAACACAACAGAAGAAATTAACGCAAAAAAAATCAAAACAAAAATGCAAAAACGAAAAGAAACGCAAAAACACTTTTGCACTTCAGGCTACCGCACAAATCAGCCACCAATGACAACTCTTAAGTTTCACTAATCAACTCTATGCACGGGAGGTAATGTGGGGAGTGATTGGATTTAATGGTCCACATTAAAGGCTGGGCTACTGTATACCACTAGCTTATATCTGGCACCACGGGTTACAGTGAGGAACATTTCTACATAACCATACACTACTGAGTTTATTGATCAAGTAGTTTATTGAAGGAAATCTATTTGTCAGAGCGTCTGTCAGATGCTTTAAAGAACTTTCCGGTCTAAGAGGCGGACCTGCACTTCCTCCATGGAGCAATTAAAGCAACCAATGACCTGTGATGTTTAGATCACTCTTCTCAGCAGGGAGTCAGGGATGCACTAATCTGATATTTTTTATTCAATTGTGACGCAGTTATTTTTGATGATTATAACAGTAATTGCACTTGAGGGTCTCAGTCGTGGTGTGCATTCCTGTAAAAAGAGACACTGAAAACGCATTTATTGTTGTTATAATCTTCTGACTGTTTAAAGGGTACCTGTACTACTAGTAATATTTACATCAATCATTTATTATGTATTTGTAAAAAACAAAAGAAACACCTTCAAAAGTATTTCCCTCAACAATATTCTTATTTTAAATACAACCAATGGGATGCAACCATTTTTGGCCAGATGTGACGTAGTGCAGTGGCAGTATTGCATTAGCGTGTTCTAGTGTTTTTCTCTACATTTTCTCTAGAATATATTAAATTATTACTACAAACAACACAAAGATATGTGTTGGAGGTAATCTAGAGCGGTCATTGGGACTAGTGTTGCGTATCACCAGCAAAAGAGAAACCAGACATTCCTAGGAGGATACGGAGACGATAGTATAGTGATTCAGAGGATGAAAATTTCTGCTTACAGTGTGGGATGGCAAATCCAATATAACGTTGTTGCCTCTTAACAAGGACTTATGACGAATACTACCTGAATGAACCTCTTGTACTTTACATGGTATTTTAAAGCTTACAGTTAAAGTTCACTATACGTACCCTTTATTGTCATATGTGCTTTAACAGCTAATTTAGCCAATTCAATAGCTAATCATTAGTGAGATAAAAAGTTTACTTTTTAAAGGAACAGATCTATTCTTGACCTTGTCATTAAACTTATACTAATATTTTATTTAACATTGATTGTTATGCTTTTATGTAAACAGTTTACTGACTTTTTCTGCTAAAAAAGTGCAACGCAAACTATGGATAAAAAGTTAAAATTACATTATTTGCTCATGGATTATATTAGATTTATTTTTAAATGTTGTAAAAAAGATATGTATCAACTCATTTGGCCCCTGGGCCAAATCAGGCCCTTTAGAGCATCCGATTTGGCCTGCAGGTGCCTCTGAAATGGCACAAATTCAATGAAATTCCACACAATATTGCTTATATTGCATTACGTTAGTTATTATTCATCTTAAAATGTTGAAAGAGCTGTAATTTTTTTTTTCAGAATCTTGCAATTTTCTTCGTTATTCCACAAAATGTATTCAGATTACATTTTTAAAAAATGTCACAAAATCAAGAAAATTATAGAAAATCTGTAACGTATTGCTTGAATATTGTAGGTTCCTTACATACTTTCTATATCAGTTATAGCCAGATGTGCCAACTAAGGTACATTATGCTGAAATTGCTGTTTTTCCCGTGTGAAATCTGCGACAAACTAGATTAAACTGGTCCGTATTTGGCCTCTGAACTAAAATGAGTTTCACACCCCTGTTCTGTTGTAAAGTGAAAACTAGGCAAAAAAAAAAAAGGGATTTAAAAAAGTGTTTATTAGCCACAAATGTTAAAAATCATGCTGAGACTTATCCAGGTCTGTCTGCTCTTTTCATAATCCTGTCAGAGCGTGTTGTCAAAATAAACTAACAGCTGGATTAATTAAGATTTACATTTGTTGAAAAGAGCATGGGGAGGGTTTTTGGGTGTGAACTCTCCCCCCGACTCTTATCTTGTCCAGTCCAGTCCTGTTCATCTGTCGCCCTAACATACTTTCTGTTCTGATGAGCGATGGGGAAGCCGAACACCCAGACTGATCCATGCCTGAAACTGATGTTGAATTCATCTGTATTAGTGCTTTGATCTGAGCATCATGGAATCCTGTAATCCTCTCATGTCTGGCATTAATGGATGCAGTCATCTGTCAAGTCTCGTTCAGAGAGATGGCAACAACATTTTCTCTCAAATTAACCTTGAACAAACATTTTAGAGGTTAAACCCATTGGAAAAACTGACACAAAAAGCCGCTTTTAAAAGTTCAATCTAGAAGTTAGCAAACTGTCACTCTATCACTGCTAAAAGGTTCATGTTTGCCGATTTGATTCTAGTTTCAAGTGGGGGCGATGTGATTGTCTCTTTCTTTGTGTTCTCCATTCTGAGATAGACTGGATGTGTCCTGCCTTGCATTCTGAGAGTTTGTGAAGGCTGCAGCTGCTGCTGCTGCTGCAGAACATGTACAAATACAAACAGGACGTTAAAAGGATCCTCCATTGTTTTTACAAATATGGCCAAAAACCTTTGAAATGTCCTATGCCAAACAAAACACATTATTTTGCAACATATTCATTTTATCAACTTTTAATTGGGACTACTTTACCCTGTGCACCGCCATGTTGAAATGACATCATGTGATTAGCCCCTTTTAGTCCATTGAGTTCTATAGGAGTTGAAACATTCAGGATCATTTAGCAGGTTTTTCAGTCAGAATGGCAAATTGTGCTGCTTTGGGTTGCTCTAACAATCATTAAAAGTTAAAAACATTTGATGTAAAGCTCTTCTTCTCCTTTTAACTCATTCAGTGCCAGCCATTTTCAAAATGTTTACCTCCTCAGTGCCAGACGTTTTTCAGCATGTTTCCAGCTTGTTTTGTTCTTCTGTAATCAGCAGTTGAATAGAGGCAACTTTCACACAAATCGCCAGTTTGTGACAAAAGCTAAAGAAAAAAAAAAAAATCTCAAAAAAAACTATTGCTTTAGGGACACCTCAACATTGGTTTCCTTCTATAAAACTACATAAACACGACTGAGACTGGGCTTTTGATAGCAAAATTATTATCATTATGCTATCTGGGTCAGAGTTGAATGGATTTCTTACTGTATTTTGGCCGTCCTCCAAGTCTCTCCCCCCATCATTCTGCACGCACGCAACTTCCTCCACATTCTGGACATGCCGAGTGTCAACGCTTGCCCCCTTTATTTTTTTGTAAGTTCTCTCTCACCATCGCAACACTCTCAATAGTCCACTTTGGTTCCACACATGCTCTGGTGGAGTGTGCGCTGCTATGAGCTGGTAGGAACTTCAGCATCAACTCTCGTAGCACCATTTTCTCTCTCGTAAACTCCTTTCCTCTCCCTCTGAGCTCTGCCCATCATGGGTAAGGTGCACTGCTGCCACTCGT
This sequence comes from Gouania willdenowi, assembly GCF_900634775.1. Lineage (NCBI taxonomy): Eukaryota > Metazoa > Chordata > Actinopteri > Blenniiformes > Gobiesocidae > Gouania > Gouania willdenowi. The sequence continues at coordinate 33,064,071 of NC_041053.1, read as the reverse complement.
TAGTCACTACTGTCACACTGTCTCCTAGCAACCCCAGCCGAAAAACACAATTCACATCTGTAGACGTGAATGGCAGTCCACGTTACTAAACCAGTTCACCTCTATAAACGTGAATGGCACTCAATGAGTTAATGGCGGTACGAAACCGCAGAGTGGGAACTGTTGCCCCCTGTGGCCACAGAATTTTTTGAGTCATAGATTTAATTTATCATCTCTTAGTAAACAAAAGAGGTTTACATTGTTTTTTTTTAAGTTTTACTGATTTTTAGAGAAACCCATTGCAGCACAAGTTGACATTTTGACTGAAAAAGCTAAACTAAACTAAACTAAACTAAACTAAAAGGGGCTAATCACGTCACAGATGAAGTCATTTCAACATGGTGGCACACAGGCTAAATTAGTCCCAGTTTTAAAAGTTAATAAAAGAATATGGTGCAAAATAATGTGTTTTGTTAGGCATAGATCTAATAAGGACATTTCAAAGGTTTTAGGCCACATTTGTAAAAACAGTGGAGGATCCCTTTAACACAGAAATAGTTTATGGGCAAAGTCTCCTTCTTCAAGCATGAGGGCGTTTCCACGTTGGGATCATTGTTTCTCGGCCTCCTTCCAGTTGGACAGCTGGATCAAAATATGTGCTGACAGTTTGGTTTTTCCCCAGGATTGAATGCGGTTGCACACATTATGAGTTTGCTATCTGTAAAAAGATAGTCAGTGCATTACTAACATCTGAATAGGACAAATGTTGCATGATGACAGCGGTTTGGACAATACAGTACATATAAAGTGGTTACAGAATGCATTCAGGAACAACATAGACTCATTTCCTCATCTTACAAATACATTTCTGCTCATTTAATATAAAATGTGTCTGTGAAATAACATTGTCCGATTTCATCTACTGTTGATAATTTTAATAGATAATGGAAAAAGGATCACAGCAGCTTATTTTATTTATTATACATAGTATTATATCCATAAATCCTTTATAAATCATTGTGTACTTTATATGGTGATTTGGAATATTTAATGACTCATTGGGATCATTTGAATATAAAAAGCTTTCCCCCATTTTTTTTTCCTGACCCCATGTGGAGTCGCCTGAAATGTCTGGTAATTAATTAAAAATGTATTATCTTAATTTAAAACAACACACAATCTTAATTGTATTCTATATTTTCACTTTCTCAAATGTAAATCTATTTAGAATAAAATGCACTATAACCATAACTGAGCTGGCACAAGGTGTCACTAATTTCCATTTCTTTTAATTTGTGTATTTAGCACACATATATACATATAATATAATACATATAATATTAAATACAAATAATATATTTCCAAAGTACACAAAAATCGAAAGATTGAACAAAATATTAGTTGAAAATCAAAAAAGAAATACAGAATTAAAAAAAGATATGCTTATACATCATTGCTCCTCTGTATTTGTAACCCAGGAAACCAAACACAATAATTTATTTTTGCTGACAAAAAAATCATTTGTAGTTTGAAACAGAAGAAGGACATTAACAGCACTGTACGCTTTGTACTGATGAAGGCTGAGGGCCAGGTGGAGATGGATCATCAGAGGACAGAGACCTGAGCTGGACGCAGAGAGGGACAATGATCCACGAGCCAGGACACCTCAAATAAACTCGCCCACTCCTGACAGGACGTAAATACGTTTGATGATGATGACTGACGAGAATCACTTAAGGAAGGAAGAAGAAGAAAAAAAAAAAAAAAAAACCCAGACGATAACCCAGACAGGACTACTTACACCGGGGTTGCTTCTGTTCCTGCTAAACGCTGTCTGAAGCATTTCTCATCATTACCAAGTTTCTTGTGTCTTTGCATTTTGATTATGATTAAGTTGTTTTTTTTTCTTGCTATCAGAATATGAGCAGTGACAGGTGAGGTAATAACACTGATAAACTGTTTATCATTGCATCTGGTGGTGGTGGGTGTGATAGCTAACACAAACACAATACTGAAGTCTTACAAAGCTCCCTTTATTGTTTCCCTCTGGTATCACCAACAGGAGTCTGGTCTGGATAATCTAGTGCAGCTTTATTTTGGGTTATATTCGCAGCTTGCACGCTGGTAAAGTAAAGAACAGGAATTACTTCAGAGAGAGAATCTGTACGTGACGGCAAAGAAGAGTTTGAGCTTATAGCTGTGGTCGAAGCAAAATGTCACTGGTCTTATAGTGGCCGGATGAAGCATTGTTTTGCTTCCTTTCAGAGACATAAATCATAGATCTGTTCAAAGTGAGATATAGCTACAGACTATGAGGTTGTATGAGGTTAGTGTGTTGTTTGTTTTTAGAATGTATTTTGTTGTGCAAGACAGCTGAGAACTTAATTTTTTTAACAGGCTGTTTCGAGTTGTTCAAAAGCACATTGCAGACAACGTGCACTCAAATCTTAAACAAGTTTCAAGTGAACTGAAACAGTAAATTTGGTCAGATATGACAACAAAACTACACAAAATAAATCCCAAACCACACACTAATGAATAGAAATTACAGAAAAATTCACAAAATGACTCAAAAAATACACAAAATAACAAAAATCAGAGACAAATCTTTCAAAATGACTCGTAAACAAATCCACACAGTTGTTTATAAGTTCTATTTTTCTGTGTGCAGACTAAGAAGACTACCTTTTAAATATGCAACTGTAGGGTTAAAATCTAGCATTTTAATAATTGCAGTTATGTGTTTGTTACATGTTTGAGTTGCAGTTTTAGTTTTTGCATGGAGGAAACATGACACCAAGCAGGCATTTGTGCCCTTTGTGAGATAGCAAAGGCTTTGAGCCATTTATTAACCTGATCAAGACAAAAAGACAGTGTTGGCCCTGATTTCCAATGGCAGCGATGGTATCTTTATTCCCAGAACACTTTTCTTTCTGTTGAAAGCAGATGTCTTTAGGTAAAACATTGAGTCGTTTATTGATTCTTATCCAACTCTTGACAATTTAGCTTTTTTTTATTTTTGTGTGTGTAAAAACTGCCTTCTGTGGGTCTAAATCTGACAATTACAATCACATTTTGGTATTGGCTGAGTGGCTTCTTACATCACGAACCACCACTGTTGGCCCCGCCTCTGAAATAACAATTGGAACCTGTGGACTCTGCAATCTGTGGTGAGTAGGTTGGATTGAGAAAATGTGTATACAGTGGGTATAGTGAGTATTGAGTAGCTAGTTAGCATAGCATAGATTGTTCTTTGGAGAATTTATAGTATAGACTGGGCGTGTCTTAACTACTCCATTAGCCCTGCCCATAATTGATGCATTTTTTTTTTTTTATTTTATTTCCAGCTAATAAACAAATGTCAGTGAAAACCTCAGGGTTAAGTTACTCTTTAGGTACTGTTTACTCCTCTTTTCTTTTCTCGAGGCTCAAAACCTCTAAGTCATATTCATGTAACATATGGTTATCACAGTTTATTTGCAGAAGAATGTGTTTTTTTTTTTTTTTTATGTATTTAAAGGACAATGTGCAGTTACATTATTAAAAATGGCTGCACCAGTTTATAGTCAGACTGCTTTATATTCAGCCTGTTGTGGTGTTGGAGGATATTTGGTTTTCAAAGTCTGCATTTGTGTGCCCAGCTGGACATGAACAGATGCACAAATTGGAGGCTGGGACCGTGGACCTTAGTGGCAAACACTATATGCATTTTGTATACTGCAGTTTGTAGGTTTAAATGCAGTCAGCCTTGTACTTTTAGAGTAACGTTTACGCTGATTGAACAAGAACAACAATCAGCAGAAAAGCACCAGAGAAGAAGAAGAGCCAACAGGACATCACTAATGAGAAATGATGGTTTCTACGAGTTTAACAGCATCAAATTCTGACCATTATTCAGAGCTTGATCTCATCACTAAATGCCTGAATGTTTGTGATTACAGCTGAGTGTTTACTAGAGTTTCTGCAGATAAAGAGAGGGACTGATCATTTTCATCTTGTATCCAGGGATTATTGGACATGAAGTACTCGATGGGGATTACAAGAAGAGGGAATTGGTTTTAACGCCAGGGGAAAGACTGAGAAGGAAATATGATGTTGAAAGAAGTTTGACATTTTTTTAAAGTGTCACGGCAAATTTGCGGTTGACCTCATCTGGTGACATGATGGAGTCCAGTAGAAGCGTGATGATTATGTAAAAAAAAAGGATTTATTATAAACTAAATGAAAAAGAGTACAAAAGAAGAAGTGTCCCATCCTGTTGGGAGGAAAGGCGGCCAGAAACAACGCAGGATGGTCAAAAAGCTCCGGAGGAAAAAAGCAAGACTGACTAAAGATCACACTTTACACACACATTTCTACCCAATTCAACTGTTCTACCCCCACCTCGAGAGATAAGAAGGAGAAGGCAGGGAGGAGGTCAAGTCAGTTTATTCTGTTCGTTCAGAGATGGCGTCACCCGGTATCTGTCCTTAATAGTGTGTGTGAGTGTATATCTGCATGAGACAGACCGGCTGGTGTCCTGGTGCAGCCAGAACAACCTGGAGCTCAATGCTTTAAAGACAGTGGAGATGATAGCAGACTTCAGGAAGAACCCAGCCCCCCTCACCCCCCTCACCCTGGGAGACTCTACAGTGAGCTCTGTGGAGTACTTCTGCTTCCTGGGGACCATCATCACTCAGGACCTCAAGTGGGAGCTGAACATCAGCTCCCTTATCAAAAAAGCTCAGCAGAGGATGTACTTTCTGTGGCAGCTGAAGAAGTTCAGTCTGCCAATAAAGATGATGGTGAACTTCTACAGCTCCATCATCCAGTCCATCCTCTGCTCCTCCATCACCATTTGGTACGCTGCAGCTACGGCCAAGGACAAGGCCAGACTGCAGCGTATCATCCACTCTGCAGAGAAGGTCATCGGCTGCAATCTGCCCTCCCTCCAGGACCTGTACGCCTCCAGGATTTTGAGGCGTGCAGGAAAGATTGTGGCCGACCCCTCCCACCCCGGTCATAAACTGTTTCAATCTCTCCCTTCTGGTAGGAGGTTTCGGTCCATCAGGACCAGAACCTCCAGACACAAAAACAGCTTCTTTCCCTCTGCCACCATCCACATAAACACACCCCAGGTCACCCACTGAACCCCCCCCCCCCGATCACCACCTCCACCAGCTTGATGTCTGCTGCACTGTATATATATATATTTATATTTATCCTATTTATCCTTTATTCTCTATCTATCCTTTATTTATCCCTCATCCTTTATATTTATCATTATTATTATTATTATTGTTGCTGGGTTGTTCTTTGTTGTTTTGTTTTTATTTCTTTTTGTTGTTTGTTTTGTGCACCAACCACCAAGTCAAATTCCTTGTACTGTCCTTGGGGCTGTACATGGCCAATAAAACATTTCTGAGGATACAATACAATCTAACATGACTCAGCTGTTCAAAATGGTAAAGAGTAATCCATGACAAATTATTCATATGAACACACATTTGATGATATGATGATGAATATAATAATTGCCAAAACAAAAGAAACAACAACATCAAGCTACATGCATTAATAAATAGAGTAATATTCATGCAGATAGATGTTTTATTTGCACATTTAGATCCACCAGTATAAAATTAATCATATCCAACATTGATTAACCTGCTGCATGTTAAATGACAGCAGCAGCTTTCTCACTACAATACATTCAATGTTCTCTTCTGAAATGTGTCACCAATCCTCAAATGCCCAAGTCTGTCACAGCTGTTTCTATCATTTTCCACAAATCATTAATGACTCAGAGGTGGGAGACCAAAACATCAAAGACGATCATCTGCTTGGAACAGACACCGAGTCGCGTTGTGCACTGCTGCAGATAGGTCAGGCCTCTTCTTGAATTTCATTTTCACTTGTTATGTTCCCAAGCTTGTTTCACTGAGAGGTGACTGGGACGAAGGAAACTATGATTAGAGCGTATCACAAGAAGCAAAACTGGAGGGTAACAATAGATTTGTTCTTCTTCTTCAGCAGTGGTGGCCAAAGCAAGTAAAAATGTTGTGACTGCCGCTCTGAGGCATCATAAATTCTGCCCAGCACTCAAAGGAGAAGGAAAACCCTCACACCCACAAGCGGAGTTTGAGATTCTTGCCAGGGGGCACAAAATTAAAAAATAGAATTAAATATATAGATTGTTTCACGCCAAGCACAATGTGTGTAACATATACAATAATCAAAATAAAAATGTCACATAATTGATAATGTTGAGGACAAAAATTTTGTATTGTTAATTCAAGGTAAAATCAGGCCGACGACTGCTCTCTGCTTCCTTTTTGCTTTACCATTTACATTGTGAAGACGAATTGCGCAACCTTAGAAGAACCAACCTAAAGTCTGAAAATGTACACTGCACATGTATTTTTAAAAGAAAACATATACTTTTTGTACAGTCACTGTGTTTTATGGCAATTTAAATATGTGTATATTATGTACATTATATAGGAATTGTATTTTTTCAAATAAATTTGGGAAAACTAATGACCATTTTTGACCACTGGGGGTCCCCCGCAGACTCTGCGTATGCTGGAGGGTAACGATAGATTTCTTCTTCTTCTGCAGTGGTGGCCAAAGCAAGAGAAAAGGTTGTGACAGCCGCTCTGAGGCATCATAAATTCTGCCCAGCACTCAAAGAAAATGGAAAATCCTCAGACCAGCTAATAAAAGGGTAGAACTCATCTGATCAGCAGAAGCAGGGATGAGTTCATAAAGTCTGGAAGTTGAATGTAATCTTTGTGGATCGATACAGCATTAGGGCTGATTTGCTGGGTCAGATTCCTTGGAGCATTACTACATTCTGAATGCAGGTATCTGCTAAATCAGCACATTGTCAAACTACTTAATGTTAAGAGAAGTGTATATAAAGGTAAGCTCAATGTTTTTGTTAAGGTAAAAATGTTTTTACTATCCTGTATTATCTTCCGCCATCAAAGACAGCTGCTCCTTAACCTCTGAGTGTTAGTGTGCTAAAGAATTTCTTTCTTCCAGGCTTTGATCACTGAATAAAAAAAATATATACATTTGTTCAAAGCTGGTAAGAATGTTTAATGTGATTTTGCGGAAACACCAGCAAAAGAAAGTCTGCCTACCCTCACAGCCCTGGAGGAGACTTGTCTTGAAAAGATTTCTTGGTAAATGTCAGGATTGTTAGTTTGTTTTTGTTTAGCTTTGTGATCCTCTTGTAGTTGCTGCTTTTCACTAATTCTTAGTTTATTTACAACTGTAGTGTGTTTGTGTTCCCATGATGTCAGAGTTTTTGGGTTGTGAGTGATTAGCTCCCTCAGGTTTTGCACTCAGGTGTGGCTCGTTACCGATCAAGTCTTCCTCACTATTTAGGAAACAGAATGATTGCTGTTTCATTGTTGATATTGTGCCTTGATTCCTGCTCCCATTCACATGGTGTTTCGCCCTCTCCAGCTTTCCCCATGCCTGCCTACTTTTTGTATTTTTGGGTTTATGTCATTAAAATACAGATTCCTGCTCAACACTCTTTCTGCCTCCTTTCCCTGCATTTGGGTCTTCCACCTCCACCACATCCAGCCATTGTGACAGTAAACTCTCTGGCTCTTATTGCCTTCTCTCTGATTCAGTGTATGGGTCGAGTCCGTGATGTCTGTGAACAAACGTAATGCTAGTGTTGTAGAACTCAAGACTGGTCTTGATCTTAAGGGCTGTGTTCGAAATTGCATACTTACGTACTAATATTAAGTCTGGCGTCAAAATGAGTATGTTGTGCATTCACATTAGATAGTATGGAAAGATTGAGTATGCAAGAAATACCACGATGTATACTATATCGGGACATTTTTTAAGTATGCACGGTGGGCACACTGGTCATACTCAGCCACCCCATGATGCATTGCGAGAGGAACGTAAAATTGTCCTGGGACCGGCTTCAAGCTAACAATCAAACATCCCCTTTTCCAAATCAAAGCATCTCTTCTTGTCTTTCATTAGTTTTTTTTTTTTAACACTTTGGTAAATAGGGCTCTAGTTTTGAAGGTAACCGGAAGTTTAGTCAGTAGCACTCTTCAAATCTTTGATTTCAGATCAAAGATCCAAAATCATTGGATTTCTGAACAAGCACAATGGCGGGTTTTCAAAAATATCCGAAATGTCGGCATCAAATGTGTTTTCCACAAATTTTATAGATTAAATGACCACAAGTTGATATTCTACTTGGTCACTTTCTCACTTAAAATGTTTTCAGAACTTTCAAAGGTGAAGATTCAACAAAGATATTTAGTCTCAGTGTGCTTCATGTTTTTGTCGTTATATGTTTGAAATCCATCTTGAGAAAACTGGAAATATACTTCAGTGGGAATGGTCACCATACTAATCATACTAATAGTATACAGTAGACAGTATATACCGTATTTTTCAGACTATAAAGCGCACCGGATTATAAGGCGCACTATCAATGATTGGGTCTGACTTGGTCTATTTTCATACATAAGGCGCACCGGTTTGTTATTATTATTATTATTATTATTAAGATGCATTAAGCGAAATAAAATAGTCAGATAAGTCAAACTTTATTCAACTCATTAACAATAACTCTCAACATTGTTCAGGTTTAACACATAAAATACAGAACAGTACACTCACTTTTTCAGTTCAGTATGTTGAAGCACAGTAGTTAATTTCATACATAAGGCGCACCTGATTATAAGGCGCACTGTCGATTTTTGAGAAAATTAAAGGATTTTAAGTGCACCTTATAGTCCGTAAAATACGGTACTCAATGAGTTTGTAGTCAATAGTACGTTAGTATGCGATTACGAACACAGCACTGGTTTTGTCTTGGTCATGATGCATTCTGGTCTTGGTTGAGTCTTGGTCTCGGATAGTTAGGTCTTGAGTACAACACTACTAAATGTTATTTACAACCATAGTGAGACTTTTACTGCAGCATCATGGGTATGCGTCACGGTGCTCAATACTAATGTGGACATGATGCACATTCAAACGGCTCCCAGTCTCAAGCTTCTGATAGTTTAAACAAATCAACTCTGACAGTGGTCTCCATGGGTTTAGACTCAGTGACAGCTGTACAATGTAAACTGCACCAAAGGTTTTAGGTATCATAACTTAAATGACACCAGTTTATTTTGAACGATTAAAAATGTTGCTTTGTGTGGATCTGTTGTTGATGAAGAGTGAGTTTGCATGCTTACCCTGGGAAGGCTAGATATTTAAAGTTACATTGAAGTCTGATGACAAACCTTTTGATGCTCATAGACAAAGGAACATTTTTACATAATTTTACACATCAACATTTTGTAATGGGAATAGTTTGTAAAACATTTTCTGTCCCTAAAAAAAAAACTGTAAATAATTCAGAGCAATTATTCAGTGTGAAGTATGGAAAAAACTTAGCCTTCAATCACTGAAAGGGCAGAGTTTTGAATTTGTTGTCAAATACATCTTGTGTGGATGTGAAACCCATGAAATGTACATGAAATCCTGCCTTTCAATAAAAAGGGCTCTTTGAATCAGCGTGCACTCGCAGTGAAGAAAGAAAATAGATCCAAACATTACAACAAACACACGTTTTCAATCAGAAGTTACTGAAAGAGTGATTTTCTGAGATACATCACAATTTGTCTGAGGAATCATCACAGCAGGAAACTAAGTGAAACTACTGACGGAGGAGAGTGAAAGATGCTCCTTCCTTTTCTGCTCCACATAACACCTTTGCAGCTTGTTTCTGTATCACTGCTGCACCACCTGAGCCTGTCCTGCAGCAGCTGATACAGCACACACTCACAGCTGTGAGCTTGTTACAAATGACATTACCCATCCACACCACAGCATCTCTGAGAGTTGGGACCCAATTGGAGGGTACAGGCTGAGACAGCTCAGCAGTGCATAAACAAGGGGGGGGGGGGGGGGGGGGGTTGCATTAAGTACCGGTATATCTTACAAACACAACAGTAGCTGGGTTTCCATTACAAATTTTTGCAAAATAAAAGCGATATTTCTAAATGTCGACAAAGTATAATTGCGCTTTGAACGTGTTTCCATTGAAGGTTGTTTTGGGCAGGAGCTTCATAACTCCTGTGAAATCTCATCCTGCGAGACTTTGCTGCAGGAAAATGGACACTCAAACACTCCTTATAACACTCTGTATTCCTTAGTTTGTTTCATGTCTAATGTGGCACTAATAATTTTAAAGTATAATGCTAAGAAATGTCTCAATTTCCTCTTCTGTCCACACTTACTGCACCATGTTTTTATGGCGAGAAGTGGTCATGTGACCAGGTACATCACATTGTGTGGTGTTACCATAGCTAGCGCTTTTGCGATACGTCTTAAGATCCAAACGTCTAAAATTCCTCCTTATGAAAGCGCAAAGACCTTTTAGCGATATAAGTGTTTTTTTTTAATTCAGGTGTTTCCATTACCAGTATTTATTGCGCTATTTCGATTTTGCGCATTTCCAAGGATGATGGAAACGCAGCTAGTTAATTTTGTTAACTCAAATTTTTAAGTCATAGTTTTCGTCGACTACATTTTTTTAAAGTGAAAATATGACAAATTTAGAAAAAATTACCAACTAATGACAAAACTATAATTTCATCTCATGGGACCAAACCAATCAGAACTCGTGATCATGTCATCTAAGTATTATCATATCAAATCTGTGTGTGTATTTACAAACATTAATACCATCTAATACCAGGTGGACCAATTTGAATCTTTAAAAAAAATGCATAAACTCTTATGCTGTACATTTTTGTCGATTATATCTGTAACAATAACCCAATCGTAAAAAAGGCATACTCAAATTTTTAGTGCTTTACTATTTGATTCTTGCCTTTTAATTTGAACTAAACTGTTATTGTTTTATTTTTACCCTTTATTTTATGCATCTTTCAACTTTGTCTTTGAGGGATGTACAGTAAACATTAGCCAGGTGATTGTTGTGTTCCCGATTTGTAACAAATAATAATCATTGGTGCACAGAATGCAAAAACAAAATTCACATCAACGTGTACATGCTAAAAAACATAACAAATCATATGTAACATTTTGTGATACGGGGCTTCATGTGTGTCATTCTTGCTCTCATTTCTTGCTCAGTAACAACCCCCATTTATTTTATTGACATGAAAAAAAATATTATTTTCCTTTCATTCAATTTTATTTTTTTAATAACTTGTTTTCCACTGTAGATATTTGAACCCCCTACAGAGAATGTAGAATAGGTCCCCTCTAAAGCTATAAATATTTCTGAACATAATTGTTCGCACACTAGTATGTCACCTTTGTTGGAGGCTTGATTTTGCTCAGTGGCTTTCATTCATTTCACTCACTTTTTCTTATTTGCAGTTTCTTACTGGTAGTTATTAATTACCTTTTAAAAGAGAACCTGGAGCTTGCGTTAGTATTTTATAATGTATCTTTGCTCCGACATAGTTAAAGCTTTATTCATGTATTTTTTGTATGGCTAGAATAAACAGAGTCCCACTGACATTAATTGGGACGCAGCTTTTGTAAGAAGGGTTAGAATAAAGGTTTTTTTTTTTTTTCATTGTGCCTATTGTTCCATTAATCATTCATAAACAGGCCTCTCATTAGCCGCTCACCATCGTTCAGTCTTTATTTTTTTTCCAGTGCCTTTCTAACTTTCTCTGGCTTTTGAAATGTTACCCTGTGATGTTGAGTCGGGATGTTGTTAATGTAGCTTAGGTGTGGCATGAAAAAATGGATTTCAAAAAGACAAATCAGCACAACAAAGTGGGGGCAGTCACGTAACATGATGAATGGCTGAACATGGATGAGCCATAAACAAAGGGCGAAACATTTAGGCTGCCATTTGGGTTTCATACATCAAGGAGGGAAATATAATGAGCATCTAGGTACCAAGGCATTACCATGTTGAGCCTGCGGTGAAGCAGCCAGTCTGTGATTAATAGAGTTTGTCACTCTGCCTTGCTCCTATCGTGTTTTGAAGTGCATCTGTGAAGTGACGGTGGTCTATCCATTAAAACCCGTGCTGGTGCTGTATGGCAATGATTTCCTCACAGAGAGGATCCACTTTGGTGTCGCACATCAGCACCAATTAGAAGATTTTTACTTCGCCAGAGACTTGTGGTCCTAAGAGACTCTGCTTTTTCATCACTTCTGCAGTGTTTGATGATTTTATGATCTTACAGAGTTGATGTGCAGTTTTTGTGTCATCATTAAAACCATTCATATCAATAACCGCCAACATACTAATTTGTGAAAATATGATATTGTTTTTTTTTCTCCTACAAGGAAACATATTGCACTTTTAGCAGTAAAACAACAAATATTGTTCTCTTAAATATCTAACTGGATATATAAAATGGATGATACAAAACCCCAAAATATTAATATATTATTCATTTATCTGTCATTATTAATTTCATTAACTGAAAAAGTGTTTAACTTTGAACTCTGTGTGAGCTTTTCAAGTTTCAAATTGAATACAAAAAAATAAGTTCAACAATAAAATTAATAAGATTTTTCTTTTTTAAAGTGCCATAGACTGAAAATTCATGCCAGTCTAAAACCAGAACCACACAGCTAATATTTGCTAATCATCATCACTTCGTTTAAAAAAAAAAAATCCACTCAGTCTTTAGCAGTGTTTCTCAAATGGGGGTACGTGTACCCCGAGGGGTACGCAATGACACTACTGAGGGTACTTGAGAGAAAGTGGAAAATTAACAAAGAAAAAGAATGAAATGAAAATACAAGGGACAGTCTTGCTCTCTCACCAGGCGAAAGATGACCATAATAGATAAAAACTATCGAGATTAATCCATTTATGAGGCGCTAAATGTCGATTCATTCCACTTATTTACAATGAGATTCTTTAAAATGTGTTTTATCCCTCATCCATGCCGTTATTATGCTCTATAGTGTTGAGCAAAATGTTGTAGTCGGACAAAGGGGGTAGTTTGATTTTAATAATAAGAGAGAGGGTACTTGAACCAAAAAAGTTTGAGAAACACTGGTCTACAGCATAGACTGTTCATGGACCACACAACCTGATGCGGTAACATCAGGTTGTGTTAAATATGTGTCGTGAGGCTATTAGGTTCCCTCCTGTTTTCACACAGTTGTACCTTCATTCCCTGATTGTCCTCCCTCACTATTTGTAAGAGTGCTCGGACACAGTGTGGTTTTGCATTGTCCATGTTCTGCTTTTTCTTACCTATTCTGTCAGTGTTCATTAGAAACTTTATTTCAGTCTATATATTATATTTTATTTATTTTTCTCGGTGTTTTTTTTTATTATTCTAACACTGTGAGATCTTGAATCTGACTACTATGGGCCAAATTCGCTCACTAGTGGAGACAAAGCGAGCAGATTGAGTTCAGTTTGACACACACATTGCCTTGGATTCAAACCAACCATATTCTGATTAGAAGACAACCCGTCTAACATCAAACCCACAGTCACGTTTGAATTACATTTTGTGTCACGTGGCAGGCCGGACAGAACTGTACGTCCTCCATTGTACAGTGAGTATGTGTGTGATTGTTATTTTGTCTTTGCTTCCACGCGGTGTCATGTTACGAGAGAACGCAGCCACCTTGGCTAAGATTGTCGGACCTCATTTATTCAGCCAGCCTGAGCATCTGCTCTCTGGCTTTTGAATGGATTGCGTAAAAATGCAAAGCCGGGCCCTCCTATTTGTGTCATCAATTCACAGCAGGCGATGCAAACAATCACTCTGTATGTATAGATTACAGGTACACAATGAAACAGTTGGAAGGAAGGTCAGAATCTGCACAGTGGCCAACGAGCATCAAGGAAACAACAATTTACCAGATGGCAGCTTGAAAACAGAAGAAATTGAATAGAGTCATATAAAGACAAACCAGAGGAGTGAGACACCTTGTTCATGTTCGTTAAGCAGTCATGGTGTCACAAGATGTCTGTTGACACAATGTAAACCTTCTCTACAAACACATAATGGCCACCTTGTTCCGGATAGGAGCCGTAAGCCACTCTTGATGAAGTTTTTTCCTCCAGGGCATTTCCCAGCTGTTGGTGCACCAGGCTTCAATCCATAGAAGAGGAATTTATATATAATGTTAAAAGCCTCAAAGCACAATACAAACACACACTTTGTTTTCCCTTTGAAGACTTCTGTGTTTTTAGTATAGGTAGTAGCAGTAATGAAACAGCATTTTCTAACTCATTAAAAAGGTGACAACCAATTAAACTGAGCTAAAAGGCAGATTAAATGTACTTCAACAGCTACTGTCGCACATTGAATCCCTTTAAGTTTTTACATTGGAAAAAACTTGTGGAAAGACTTTGGTGCACAAAGCGTCTAATTACATTCACTTCTTTCGTTCCATTACAAGAAGATCGCTGATGGAAGTCTTTATTTTCTAAATGCTACTGTCATCAACAGATCTCCAAAGATAACACAATCAGGGCGTAAACGGCAAATTAAAAACAGTGTAACTTAATCAGAGTGTTTTCTTTTTTATTGCACTGTCAAAAGGTTTCGAACAAACCCATTAAAGCTGATTCCCATCCTTTCTCGCACTGCAAAGCTTCTTCGGTTCTCTGATGAAGAAAGTTTAATGAACTATAAAAGCTTTTTGGATGAGAGGCAAAAATACCTCGGGTAAAACTCTAAGAAAGTCCAGTTGTACTAATGATATCAACCAGATCATTGTTTTGCACAGGCATGATCACCTCAGCTAGAGATACTGTAAGGCATTAGGCTGACTTTAAACAGAGGTGAAACAAATGGCATGGATGTTCTGTCCTTCTGGCGGTAATTAACTTTGACTGCAGGCAGTTAACCGGGTGTGACGAGGAAACCTTTTGCTCTCTGGCGAGGGAGACAAAAAAATGACTAGTGTTGATTTCGGTAGTCTAAAAGTCATCACTCAGCAAAGGAAAGTATATCTATCTCGAGAGCAGACAAAGGGCAACTTCTTTGAATGAGGGTTAGGGATGTTGCCAGAAGCTCGTTGCCTTTCTGAGTTAGAGTTTTTAGATATTTATTAAG
Organism: Gouania willdenowi; assembly: GCF_900634775.1. NCBI lineage: Eukaryota > Metazoa > Chordata > Actinopteri > Blenniiformes > Gobiesocidae > Gouania > Gouania willdenowi. The sequence continues at coordinate 33,049,042 of NC_041053.1, read as the reverse complement.
AGGTCTTGGTCGAAAAACCCCGAAAACTAAATGTCTGCTGACATGATGGAATTCATTAGAAACAAACCAATCATTAACACACCTCTAAATACCAAACCTACCACGAATAATGGTTTGATTCCATCTACAAATGTATATACCGTAATGAGCAGGGGCGGGGCTATGTGGTGGTAGACCACCCCCACAGGATAACTTGATATTAAAATTTTTATGAATGACTTTTATCCAGGTTTTTTGCACTTCACTATACACTTAGTTTCAAATGTAACTCTGTAGCCTGGTTACTGAAGGTCTGACACCACACGTGTCAGACTCAAGGCCCGGGGGCCAAATCCGGCCCTTTAGACCATCCAATTCGGCCTGCAGGAGAAAGACAGAAAAAACATAAATAATTGTCTAAATTGCCACATAATTTAGTTGTGGATAGTTCAGCTCTGATATCATAATGCATAAATTCAGTGAAACTCCACCATATTAGGAGGAAGGTAATTTTGAATGCAGTCATTTTAAATCTGAAATTGTTCAAAGAACTCCATTTTCGTGAATTTATTTCACATAATTCCCCCCCCCCAAAAAAAAAAAAAAAAAAATCAATGAAATTTAAAAGAGAAAATCCTACGGGGACTGATGTACAGTATGTCACTTATTGCCTGGGTATTGTTGGAGCCATTTTATGTATGATTTATACCTTGTGTAAAGTACAAACTTGTGGGCCTTCATTTGGAAATTGGTAATTTTCTCGCCTAAAATTTGAGGCCCATTTAAAATCAAACTACTTCGTATTTAGCCCCTAAACTTTCACACTACATCAGTGATTTGTTTATCTGTTTGTATTATTATACTGTAAAATGTGCTTATAAATACATGTATAGGTTTATTTCTGACATTGATGTTGCAAAACCAATAACATGTCTCGTATTATTTTGTGATCTCGGTGTATCAAACCACCCCTAGTGTCCAGATATCTGTTTTTTTTTTTTTTTAATTCTGACACCTGATCAGACAACCAAGTACAATTGTTTGCATTTTACAGTTCTTTGCTAACCAGGGCAGATTAACCAACTCCCCACTAATTTACGATTCACTGCATGTCTCCCCACACTTTTACACTAGTAGTTCTAAGTCAGCGCCACGGTGTCAAACTCATTTTAGTTCAGGGACCAAATACGGAGCAGTTTATCTTAAGTGGGCCTCGGATTTTAGGCAGGAAAATTAGTAATTTAGGGGTCGATTCTATTCTACTGTGGCTCAGACAGAAAAATGTGTCCGATCTTCACCCTGCAGTAATCTGATCAAATCAACCTGTTACACTGTTTATCAATGAAGGCGTTTCAAAATAAAAGTGCGCTTAATCATTTTCACGGATTTCAATGACATTTACAAGCGTTGGGAAAACTCCATGTTCCGTGATTTCCAGACAGCCCAAAAATTATGACATCATAGCCCAGTTCTTCCTTTATTTCAGACCGCCTTCATTCGCAGACTACACGCTTTTGGTTGATTTACGCGCGGTGGCCGTGTCAGGAGAACTGGAACGAAGAATCTACGCAGGAGAGAGGCGCGTAACAGACCTTTTTCACACTTCCGCATTTTAAACCGGAAGTGGTGTGCAACAACTTCCTGTGGCTATGGCTTTAGCGTTTCAGTGACAAAAATGCTCATTCTCGGCATGGTTGCTCTTGTTCTGTTCCTGGTTGCTCTTGTGGGGCAAGAAAACAGCCATAACTGTCTAACCACACTTTTCCGACGGACCCAGACCGATGGAGGCAGTGGATCTAAGCAGTTAGGAGGGATGAGGGTCCGGATTCTGTATTCTACACTACACCGGCACTTCACTCGGGAGGATTTTGTCAGCGGATCCAGTCACCATCAGACGCCTTATAAGTGGAGTTGTTCCATCCTTCCTTCTCTGAAATAATTTTATCGCACCACTGTAGAGGAAGTCTGCCTTCGAGAGGACTCGTAAACGGCAGCGCGTCCTCTCACAACAAGCTAGCCATGCTAAAGCTGCTACGGCACATCCACCCACAGGTAAATAAGACAAACACTTATCAGAATGTTAAAATTTAATTTAAAGGTCTATAACATGCCTCTCTTTAAACATTCTGAATATTTTAACAGATTAAATTAGGTTTCTTTATTACAGTGTTTATACTTGATATGTTGTAGAGTAGTTCACAAAGCTACTTCTTTTCTTACCTTGATAGCTGTAGATATATTCTTCATGGAAGAACTTACACCCCTTATCAAGTTTATTTGTTCGGGTATTTGCCGCTGTGATTGCCTCCACATCAAAGAACGAAAAAGCTGGCAAGTTGAGCAACGCTGTCGAAAAATCAAGAGCCATTTTACCAAAGACCTGCAATAACAGGAAGTTACTTGGCACCAGGAGGCGCTACTTCCGGTTGTAGTGAAAAAGGTCTACTGCAGGCGCGTAAAGAAGCGTTTAAGTCCAGACCGATGAATATCATTATTGTGCTCTAGTTTTCACTTCCATATATAATTGAATTAAAAAATATGTACGGCACTGATAATATCAAAGCAATAATCTCTGCAGGATCTTCACGTTCCATTTTTTTTGTTTTTGTGGCCAATTTTAATGTCATTTGGGGAGATTTTGACAAATAATTTGAGGGAAATTGCAGGATTTTTCAAGAATTTAGAGTTCTTTTAACAATTTGGTATTAAAAGTGACTGCCATCATGTCATATAAGCATGGGGGGAAAATGTGGGCCAGGCGAGTTTCATTCAATTTGTGTATCGTTTTGGAGATATCTAGCTGAGATCATTTTCAACAGAATTAGTTGAAAATGTATTCATTTATACAATGATTCATGGTTTTTCTGACTTTTTTAATTGGATGATCTAAAGGACCGGATTTGGCCCACGTGCCTTGAGTTTGACACGTGTGTTGTGATAATTCAAGTGATAATTCATATATATTGTTTTGTTGTGGGTTTTTTGGGTCTCATTTTTAAATCAATTTGGGGAAAATGTGAGTACATTTTGTAAATTTCTTTATAGCATTTGTGCATTTCAGATATATTCCAATAAAATAGTGTTTCTGATGGAAACATTGAGTTGAGGACCTAAGATTGTTTAAGAGGAATTATTTGCCATGGAAAAAAAAAAAAAAAACAACATTAACAAAAGGTAAAGAGATGTAATAATAACTGTTATAATCTTAAAGCCTAAAGGTCTCGTAAAAATGATAAAGATGTGATTCTTTATAATGCAATACAGCTTATTAGTATCATAAAGGAGGATATTTCATCACAAATCTGAAGTCGGCTGTTTGGCACAGATTGTTGGAGCCCCCTGAGGCAAATTTGTGTATTTAAAAAAAAAAAAAAAGAATATTTTTTTTCAAAACACTTGATTTTTCTGAAAATAAACCTCTAAAACACTTGTTTTTCAAGGTTTCCACGGAGGTTGTTCTCTCAGCCACTCACATTTTTCCAGTCTATTACACCTGCAGTTCATGCCTCCATTAACTTCTCCCCATGAGTGATTCCAGGCAGAATATTTTTCAACCATCAAGTCCCAAATCACAGGTTAGATTACTCCAGTCAAACAACCTCGCTCACAGAGTCCATCTGTCTTTCCTGCTGACATCCAACCATGTGCTCCATTGGGGTCAATGAAAAATTGGTATTCTGGAGCAGAAACAAGAGCTTGGTTTGGCAAATGTGACTTGGATTCGATCTTCCTGGTAAATCAGTGAAAACGGATGAATTATGTGATGTTTTAGCAAACGGAGAGGCACGGACACTAATATACATCCTATATAGCGATCAGATAGCGTTACTTGTCCAACAGAGAGCTTAATAAGTCAATAAGTGATGGTTACTGATTTTATATTGCGATAACTGAGGTAAAAGCCATGTTTTTGCTGAAATCTAAGCAGCTGCTGAACTCGACTTTCACGTACAGTTGATGGTGCACAGATTAAACCTCACTGGAGACTGCAGATAAAGCATAAATTGACGCATGTAGCTTGTTTCTGCCGAGACTAAAATTGGTGATGCACGCTAGCAGAGTATGAAAATTGTAATGAAATGCTCAGTGTCTCCATATTATGATAAGACGCAGATCCAGTGATTTTGGTAAAGATATCCTGACAGGAATAAATGCAGCATGCTACGTTTACAGATCAGATGTAAACGTAAAAAGGAAATCATACAGCTGATTATGGAGATTTTTTTTCATTGCTTATTTGCAACAATGAAGACGCTCAGCGGGAAACAACGCTGCAGGCGTTTGCATTTTAATCAACACCTCTCTGCACTCTGTACCCACAATCTACTGGTTTGTAACAATTGATTCAGTCAAGCAAAGGTTTTTCTTTTATATAAAAGCGTGTTAGATTTTGTTTTTGTTTCTTTTAATGACAGCAACTGTTGACCTTGGGGATAATTCTTTTACTGAAAACTGCACTTTTCTTTTCATCTTCATTTTGTATTTGTTGAAAAGGTAGTTAATTCTATGATTGAAATGTGATGTAGTTAAAGTTTTAAGAGTCTGTTGAAATAGAAAAATGAATGCACAAAAAGTCAGGACATTTTTGTTTGGTAGATTTGTCTTTGTTGCTTTTTGGTAGAATATCCTAGTTTTTTTGCTTCTTTTAAAGGGGGCCACATTTGCACAAAGTTCTTTTTCTAGGGTGAGCAGTTGAGTTTGTGGCACTCCGACATTTTTTGACAAATGTTCCCTGCCTGTGCCAAATGGCCTTACATTTTAGTTGTTGTTTATCTTAAATGTTTATGAATGTGCTATAGAAGCAATGTGTAAAGGCAATTTAACAGCAGACTTAATTTTACAGACTATATGGATGTATGCATTCAGAATAAACAACTTTAGTTTAAATACAAAGTCAGATGAATAACGCTGAAACCTAATTGTGTCCCATGAGAAGTTTGAAGTTGTGTTGTGTACTATTAAAGTGATCCTCCACTGTTTTTACAAATGTGACCTAAAACCTTCAAATATCCCTATTAGAAGATCTATGCCTAACAAACCCATTATTCCTTTTATTAACTTTAAAAAATGGGACTAGTTCATCGTTTGAGAGCCTGTGTGCCGCCATGTTGAAATGACGTCATTGATGACACCAATCGTCCCTTTCAGACCATTGAGTTGTGAAGGCATTCAGGATCATTTCGCAGCTTTTTCAGTTAAAATGACAACTTGTGCTGCTTTGGGTTGCTCTAAAAATCGGTTAAAAGTTAAAAATGTTGATATAAACCTCTTTTGTTTACCGAAATTTGATAAATAAAATTCGTGCCCCGAAAAAATCTGTGACCACAGGGGGCGACAGTTCCAACTCTGCTGTTTTGTAGAAGTACCCGTGACTGCAGTCCGCAGCTCGGGGCGGAGCTCAACGCTGCTCAACATCGGTATGCTATAGACTTTCAATAAATTAATAAATACTGTAAGTGAATATGTTACATAATTCTATAGGCATACAAAATAGATATGGGCTAGGGTTAGAGTTAAAGTAAGACTGAACGAGATTGGTCTAACATAACATAACATAACATAACATAACATAACATAACATAACATAACATAACATAGTAATAGTACAAACCTAAAAGTTGTCCTTTTGGTTGAGTGTTTTAGGCCAGCTGAGCACAGCATCAAAGCAGATTAAATCCATATTTTTGCAGCGCTGAAATGAATTTTGGGCCCTCTGTGAAATCCAATCTTATGAAAACATAGCCAGTGAGTCATTTGTGCAGTGTGATGATGAAACTGACAGCTGCTGCATTTAGTGACAGCTCAGTAAAAAAGAGAAGTTTCTGCTTAATGGTACCTTTCCCTTGAAGTTGTTCAGAGTTTATACAGACACTGATTGTGACATGAAGTGGCTTCAGGATCAGTTTGTCTTCTTACAAAGAGATGTGGGTTTGCATGTACAAACAGATGGCTGCTTCCCAGGCTACACGCTGGAAAAAAAAGGGCTGCAGCTTGTCTGCAACTTGTTTGGTGGCAGCTCGACAAAGGAGCGTGTATTGGACTATTCCTCATGTCGAGCGTGACACATCCCATGTGTTTTATCACTCATATCATTTCAGTTTACAGTTGTGAATTCATCTTATGAAAAGAAGAATCTATAATTGGATGCAAGGAGCGCTGCACATGAAGGTTGTTGACAATCGGAAGGTACCATTAATAGAGATTAGGTTTGATCAAATCTATAAGCTGCTGGAGACAGAACATTTTCATAGTAATGGCTTCATAGATCAATACATTCAACATCATTTGGTTGAAAAAAAAGATGTAAGAGGTTTGTTGGTGATTTATGAATTTATGAAGCCTACACTATGTGATAACGTTTTTTTTTTTTGTCTGCTGCAGCTTTAGGAAAAGTAGTTTAATCTACACGTTATATTGACTTAATGAACATTCTATCCTAAACTAAACAAAAATAACATAAAAAGACTGACTACCTGCTTGTCTCTGTCTCTCTCCCTCTTACTCTCTGCATGACAACTTTACACAAGGCAATTCAATATGCTCTACATCAGAGATGGGCAGCTCTATCACAGCAGGGGCCACAAAAAATGTGAGGGCCCCATTATCAACATTTACGTCAGCATATAGAATGACTGATATGAGCATTAATGCAGTGTTTGTCTGTGGTTTGTTGTTTTGTCAGTTTGGAGTCATTTTGTGTTTTTGAAGTCATTTTTTCTGTTTTTGAGTCATAATATGTTTTTGTTATTTTTTGTGTTCTTGTAATTTTGTGCATTTTCTGAATTCATGTTGTTGATGTGTGTTTTTGGGGTCACTTTCTGTATTTTTGTTGTTTTCAGTATTTTCCCATCATTTTGTGTAATTTTCTTGACAGTTTGTGTGTCTTTGGAGCTATTCTGAAATGTGTTGGGTTTTTTGTGTTTTTGTAGTCATTTTGTTGATGTGTGTGTCTTATTTCTCATTTTATGTCTCATTTTGTGTTTTTTGAGTCATGTTGTGTGTACTTTGTGCATTTTGCTGTCAATTTGTGTGTTTTGGGAGTTATTTTGTGTATTATGTTGGGCTATATACTCCTTCCAACTTCTTGAAATATAAGTTTTTCGGATTTGTTTTGGAGGTCACACAAAATTAGACCAAATAGACATGTGCCTATATGTCTGCTTTACATGTCTAAAGTAAGTAAAGACATGTAAAGAAATGAGCTAAACTATAAATATGCACACAATGTACCCACTTCATCTTAGTTCCTACAATTGTATGTCAGTTTAGCTGTGTAGAGCAGAGCATAAGGGTCATCAAAAATGAAAGAGACTGTTTCATATTTATTGGATAATGGGGGAGGGATCATCCAAAAAGACAAACTTAGCGTTTGTTGAAGCGATTTTGCTTTTTAAAGTTGATGTGCAAAACTCTGAGCTGAGCTGGTCTCAGCGGTGGCGTGATCCACATACAGTAGTTGAGGTGTGCACAGGTGAGCGAGCCCACCGTTGTCATCACACCACTGTAGCTGCAGTTCATTCAAGGTCGGCATGAGCAGAGAACTCGTTGCTTTTTTCCCCCTTTGTTTTCCATTTGGAATTTTTTTTTAAGGTTAACACATGGCGCAAAAGATGAATCATGTTCTCAAAGACACCAATTTCTGAACAGCATCTGCCAGGTTCTGTAATAAAGTACCAGTGGTCATACGCAGAGTTTGCAGGGGAGCTAAAGTCATCAAAAGTTTTCATTACAGTTTTCCCAAATTAATTTGAAAAAATAAAATTCTTAATAATATGTACATAATATACAAATATTTTAAGTGCCAAGAAACACAGTGACTGTACAAAATATACATTAATTAATTTGTTGTTCTTTTTTTTTGCGCTCGAGTCATGTGACTTGGTTCTTTTTCAGTTGCGCAACTCTTCTTCACAATGGGCTTTTACCTAAAAAAGTGCGCTTTATCATTTTCACGGATTTCAATTACATTTACAAGCGTTGGGAAAACTCCATGTTCTGTGACTTCTAGACAGCCCATAAATAATGACATCATTAGGAGAGAGGTGCATAACTGCAGGCGCGTAAAAAAGTGCTTAAGACTGGAGAAAAGGGCCCAAAGTAAATAGTGAAGCAGAAAGCGGCCGACGGCCTGATTTTATCATAAAATTACAACATTAATTCAAAAATAGGTTTTTTAATGATATGGTCAGCCTCACAGAGCTAAAACAGTAAGAAGAAATCAGGGCGGAGCTGCTTTGTTCTCGTAAAGAGGACGTTACATTTTATTTATTTTTTACAGCAGTTTTACTGTGTTTTGGATTAAATGCTGGAATTCATTGGATTTTTTTAATGTCTTACTAAGATTTTGAGACCACTTTTGATGGAATTAATGGATTATGTAAGACATGAGTGCTGGCTGGCTTGTTTAGGTTGCCATTTTTTCCCCAAGTTTGACAAAATAAATGACTGTTTGCTGTTATGGTTGTGTCTTAGAATGGTTTATATGGCTAAAAACATAGAAGATTCTGAACTTTCAAACGGTATTTAATATTTATGATATGCTGCTGTATTTGAGAAGCAATTAATCCCATAATAGCGTCAACATTATCAATTTTGTTACTAATAATGATTGTATATGTTACACATATTGTGGTTGGTGTGAATTTTGAGATGATCTTTGTATTTAATTCTATTTTTTCTTTAGCCCCCATGGCAAAAATTTCAAACTCCACCTACGCTGGTAGTTATTTGTGTTTATTATGAAGTGTTTTTTTTTTTTATTACGATTTGCTTTTGTGAGAAAATCTGTTTTTACAGGATTGTAAACTTGACCGTAGCCTTGTGTATATTCCACACGAATTGTTTATTGTACATGAGAGATAACAGCCTTCTTTAATTAAATGGATGAAGGAACTATTTGGACACTGAGCAGCTGCTAAAGTTCACAGAATAAAAACACTTCTGTGAGTTTTGGAAGAAGAGCTTCCATTTATCTCTGTGAATAAAGAAGTTGTAACAGCTTGAGTGAATCGCAATGCAGTCACAACAGATGGTCACATGTTAATCGTACTGTATATTTAGTTTTGATGTAAGGAGTAAATAGATAAAACACGTCAATGTCATGTTTGTGATTAGTTGCAAAAACAGCTTTTTTCCCCCATAGATTTTAAACGTTTATTCTGCGCGATTCCTTCACCATGTGGACTTTGATTTCCTTGAACAGAAAAAGCTTTCCAGCTCACATTAGAGAACTTTTAATGCAATGTTTAATTTATAGCAGGACTTTGCTGCCCACAAGCCCATCGCATTGAGCCATGACTTTGTTTTTTTGCAGGTTTATTCCCTGCCCAGTTTATTTTTTAGTGGGACGTGATATTCCTTAAAACAGCCAGCAATGATTCCAGTGCGGTTAAACTTTATGGTCCAGCACGTCCTTAATCACATAGAAAAGAAAAAAAAAAGAGTAGCTCATAAAAACACTGCGTGCCCTTCTGTGCCCAAAAGCAGCAGATTATTTTCAACATCCGAACGGACACAAACATCACACCTCCGTTATGTTATATAACAGTTGATTAAAGGCCTTTTGTCTTTCAGAACAGTTTTTCCCTGACGTAAAGGAAAACAATGGTCCAACACAAGCATCTCTCAGCAAAGCGAGGCAGGAGGGCAGCGGGGTATCATTCACATTGTTACTGCTGGTCTGTGAGCAGCTGAATCCTCCCACTGCGGAGAAAAGCACTCCCTCCTGTTCGTCTGGCCTCAGCAGCACATCTATCTAAAACATTGCATTTCAAATGATCTATCATCCCTTTATCCTCCATCAGGGAAAATGGCTACCTGTGCAGAGAACACTGAATTGCTCTGCAGTCACTTGGCTGTTCTTTACCATTGCCTCACTCGTCTATTGCAACTTTTCATCATACATTTGATTTGTTTAGCTTGACATCAGGTGCTCGATTATTAAAATCTTGGTTCTTTAATTGTAATTGATATAATTTAATAACTTTTCAGTTTAATAGGAATATCAGTAAAAACAGTAGAATTCCAAGTATAAAACGTATGTCTCACGCAAATATTCTCCATCAGCCTGTTAAGATGAAACAGAATCAGAATCAACTTTAATGGTCATGTATGTTATACACACGAGGAATTTTACTAGGTGAACTGTGCTCTCTCTCACAATGTGAACATTAAATAATAACAATCAACTAGAAAATATAAACAGTAATTAAAGACTAATATGTGCAAAACTAAATAGGATAATAAGACAAGATAATAAGATAATAATAATAATACAATAATAGTGCAGTAGAGATATAAAGTTAATTACTGGCAAAATTAAGTTTAACAAATATGATAAGAATTGAAATATAGAAGGAAAAGAACAATCGGCTACAGTTAAACAAAAATGGTGACATTGAAAACAATAGATGGGTATCATATTAGATTACAACTGCGCAAAAAAACCTTCAATCTCAGACGTCATTTGTTTGTTGGGTTATGTTCCATCCTTAAATGTTGCCATGTATCGTCTCTTTCTGAAATATTCAATGGACAAATGAGCTCACACTGGCCCTAATTTATCAGCCTGAGTGTACAACGTGTGTTCGACTATATTCACGCAATCTTAGGTATTCATCAATTCTGACGTGAGCGTACGCTACGATCAGATCTCACGTCAGGTCTGACCTTGTGTACGCAAATCTGAGTGTGTGGATCTGTGGTACAACACAGCACAATGTGAGTGATGCTGAAAATAAACCATTAAGCATGCCTCAGCTGACATTTAAGCATATGCAGACGCACATTCAGAACAGATCAAAACTGATTATTAAAACAAATTAAACAAAATAAAATGAATTTTTATAAAAGCCCACGCTATTACTGATTACTGAGGAGGGTGGAATAAGTTAATGAATTCAGTCGCCGCATTTATCAAAACCCCATAATTTGTACGCTGGGATTCAGGGCCGGCTTTAGGTCATTCGGTGTCCTAGGCAAGAGTGGACTTTGAATAAAAACAAATATGGACAGAAGATTAGCAGGTATAGTTACACCTTTTTATATGAATATTCAATTAAGAGAAAACATGTACAGTGATTGTAAAGGGTGTGTTTCACAATTATTATACCTTCTTAAATGATTATTTTTTACATTTTTAAATTGGTGGATGGGCACTTTGGCGCCCCTCCGACAGATGGCGGCCTAGTCGGCCGCCTATGTTGCCTATCGGGAAGGTCGGCCCTGCTGGGATTGGTCAAATATGAATGTTTTATGAATCACACGTTGGTCCTGTCGTACGATCAAATGTACATTCAGATTTGCACCAATTTCCACGCAAGGTGGATAAATGAGGGGTGGTGTGTGTGAGTGCAATGGAATATCATATTTTAGGTTTTCCTCTGATTTTAATTGTCAAGCCATGATGGTAAATGATGTGAAGTAGTTCCTGGTCATAGATAATGATTAAAGTCTGGTCAAGTTTCTATTTTCTTTCTATGAAAGTAGTGAGAGAGTGAGAGAGTAAAAGATAAGAAGGGCAGCTTATACCCTTTGCCCTGTGTTGTGACGTTCTAAGCCAGTTTCTCCGACTGTTCCAGATACAAGACTAAGGGTGCAACGATTAGTCGACATTGTCGACAATTGTTGATAATAGAATTAGTCACCGTCAAATGTATTTGTCGACAATTGTCGGTTTCATCATCACCGTCTTTTTCAAGCTGTGGACGGAGCAGAACATTGTTTTTCATGAGGAGTGGCTCATCCCACCTACTATATATCTTTGCTCAGAGCTGTATGCACATTACGGACGTGAATACAAGGAACTATATCATCAAAAACATCCACACTGGTAAGAATATGTCGCTGTTATCAGGAGCTCAGCGCTGTCAACGCCGCTCACACAGATAGCTCTGTTCTTCACAGTCTACCTGAAGCTGTGACGACCAGCGATACATCTCGTAGCGCTACTTGGTTAAGACCAGACAACCATCCAACAAAGTGAACCAGTCTAGGTTCCTCCGTCAGATCCATCCAAAGGTCCCACAAACACAGTGACGGTGCTCTACTAAAGCATGCTAAGCTAACCCACCGACACATAAGACTGGGCTAAGAGCTAACGCCAACCATTGCATTAAAGGAATAGACCAGTAAAAACTACACAACTTACTGTCATCAAACCACAAAGAGCCACCGATTTGTTTACGGTCAGATTTAACACTTGTATGAAAGGATAAAAGCTAACATGTCACATGTTGCGTGAAATAAATGTTAGCATCAATGCTAATGTCACTATTTATCCATCCCAACTTGTGAAATGCAATATATTTAATTATATTTCACGTGTTCACAGACAAAGCTGGTTCCATTAGACAGTGATGTAACTATTGAGATTATTACATTATTACTTTATGTAATTCATTAGATATAAAATAAACTAGATTCAGCAACAGTGGTTTATATGAAACAGTAAAAACACTAATGTAGTTTTTTTGCTTTTCATGTGCTTTTTATTTTTTGTACAAGCTAATTAATGTGTAAAAGCTGTTACTGAAGCATATTCTTGTCATGATGTATTAATTTTTTTGTGTTTGTGAGGAACCTGTTTACACGAAGTTGGGAATTGTTTTATTTATTTATTTATTGTTTTTATTTGTCGTAATTTGTCCCAAGCCAAATTTAAAAGATCGTAGCAACATAGAGCAAATAAATGTACAATTTGTCATCCAATTAGTCGACTAATCACTTCAATAGTTGATGTCTATTAAAATAGTCGTTAGTTGCAGCCCTATACAAGACCCATCTTCCTGCAGTCTGCATTAGGTGTTACTCTGCTTTTTCTCTCCCCTTGTGGGTGTGATATCCTGTCTTGCCCTGGTTTCAGACCACATGGCTTATCCATCTTCATCTGCTAATTTGACCACTGCCATTGGTCTTCATTATGAAAGTGTCAAGTATGTGAGAGGGTTTTCACAAAGAAATGATAATCAACCTGTGAATCTTTTTTACCCTCCCACCATTGGTCTTTAAATTCTTGACTCCTTCCAGTAAGACACAGTAAAATGATACAGATCTTGATCCTTAGGTCCAGATGTTCTGCAAAACTCGCATCTCAAACTTTGTCACACCTTGACTGTGGTCAATATGACCAAAATAACTCTACCTGTTTGCTCAACTACCTCCAACCATAAAAGAGGTTGTGTTTCCTGTTTACTTCGAAAATCTAACTTTTTTTCCTGTCAGAAAGATTGAGCGTCTCTAAAGCAAATACTCTCTCCTCTTTATTTCCCAAGCAGAATGATTTCATTCTGTTGCCTCATTGTTGCTTGCTTGACAACGGTGAACAGATTTCACATGTGCAGCACACGTTGAATGTGGTGTTACAAGGTGAGCGCGCGAAATACTAAAAACAGCAATTTGCACAAAAAGCTACTACTTTTGTTGTTCTGATGTTGTTCCAGGCAGACGTGGTGCTTAGAAGTTCAGAAACTCATTGAAGCACTATATTTCTACCACAGGGAGAGATTCAGCAAAAGTAATGGTGTAGAAATAACTGTTTCTGACGTAGTTGGAATAAAAGAGAGATGCGGTATATATTCCAAAGGGGAAAGGTGAATATTATGATTAAAGCAATGAGGATGGTAATATTTCTGATGACAAGTAATGGCCAAATACAGGGACAGATGTAGTAGAAATAGTTACTGTTGTCAGTGCAGAGCTGTCTGCAAAAATTGAGAAAATCCAGTTTGATCCGTGGACAAGTCCTCAGCAGGGTGATGGAACTCAAAGCATCCCGCTGCCGTCTATCAGTAAAAAAAACAACAACAGAGGAGCAGGAAGAAAGCAACAGTAAGTCAAAAGAAAGATGAGATTGGGGAAGAGATCTTAAAGACTAGAATTTAGAGAAGAGATTTAAAATATGGGGACAGGCACAGACAAAAAAGTCAACCACTCAGCAGTATGCTGCTTTGAAAACCACAGCTCGGCCCAAATCCTACTTTTGATCCTGTTTCACATCATCATCTGTCAATGAACCCACTCTCTGCAGGCATCCAAACACCCACTGGCACCATCATCACCTCCAAAGAGACAACTTTCCTCAAATCCATAGATATCGAGGTGAAAGCGTCCGCCCCCTTCCCTCTGTCTGAGCTGCAGTTATTTAGCTGGGCCTCTTTGACAGTAAAGCTAAAGATTTCCCTGGAGGAAAAAAAGAAAGAGGAAAAGCAGGAGAAAAGTAGAAACCAAACAGTACCCCATAGACACTGCAGTGGGTTATTACAGTGACGGTAGGCAAGGTAGGCAGTGCCTACCCAAGAGTGAATTGATATTTTGATTATTTGTTTTAATTATATTATAATTATAAATGATTTATTTTTCAATTTCCGATAGCCTACAGTACTTATAAGTTTTAAAGTGCCAGCATTTTGTGCTTTTCATAGCCTAAATGACTAAACATTGCTATTTTTCCTGGTACGGCAGTCTCACTTCACTGTAAGGCAGGAGGAGGCCACACCCTCTCCCAAAGGCACATTGCTGCTCTACCTCTCCCCAACATGAAAACAAATTACGTAACCGCGCTATGCTAAATGCTATACGTACGTTCAGAGTGCAATAGTGAATTGATACAGCGTGGCCACTGCTACGTTCTCTAGCTAGTGGGCGGTATAATACTACAGGAAGGTTGACAGCGCTAGAGACGATGAAGAAACTTTCTTGTTGTTGTTGTCATTTTCTTTGTGTTTCTGTGTTTCCAACACAAACAATGGATGCGCTGCCGTGTCATGAGATACATCTTGTTGGGAGAGTTATGAAGGCTATATCAAATAATTGTTTGTTTCTTTAATGGTGTTTTACGACACTTGCCAGCAGAAACATATGAAATTGTCATTGGTGTTGACATTGGTGGTCTCGATTTGCAACGCCCTGCCTACCCAACCCTAGTGCTCACGGCACGTCACTGGTTACTTAACACCCAACACAAACCTGTAGCTTCCCCAAATGGAGAAAATTCAGCTTTTATCCCAAATTTAATTCCACTCCTGCAGCCTGCTCCCATCTTTCTAATATAGTGACCGGCAGTTTTAGGGAGTAACGGCGTTACGTATTCTGGATACAAAAAATCTGTTCTCCATTACAGTATATTAAAAAAATGTGCAATCAGATTACAGCTATTTAAAAAAAAAAAAAAAAACAGGGATTACTTAGATGGATTACTTTTTAAAAGCAAGTCGAATACAGTGTGACACTCCACCATAACGAACACGTGAAACCAATGCTCTGTGTGTGTGTGTGTGTGACGTCATAAATCACGTGATTTCAAGATGGTGGAACACAGCTTTTAAAACGGTAAAGTATTCCCATTTTTAAAAGTTAATAAAACAAATATGGTGCAAAATAATGTGTTTTGTTAGGCTTAAATCTACTAATAAGGACATTTCAAAGGTTTTAGGCCACAGCATGAATCCGAAGCTTTCACTGCATGGAAACTTTTCATTTAAATCAAAAAAGTAAGCAGTATCACAGTACAATGTGAATAATGACTGCCTGCTGTTAAAATGTTGTCAGAATCCAGGGATTCTACGTCCAATCTGAAGGAACCTCAACAGGTAAAATTTGCAGAAACACACAGAAATACAGTAAGAAAAAGTGAAGCTTTGTTAACTTGCTAACCTGTCAATATTTCCATTTACTGCTAAAACAGTACGACACAACTAGTATAGGGGGAATTGGACTGTAGGTGCTGAAGTTAGTCCTCAAAAACCTAATCGCCCAAATTATTGTAACATCTGTAAAGAAACTGAGCTGATTCATAAACACAAGTGTGCCGTTATTATCTGGTCACTGTAGGCCGTGACTACACCAAATAAAACTCCGTAATTCATCTCTCCAGTAAATTACGAGGATGAATCTTAACTTCTGAGCTCCGACAAACCCTCAACACTAACCTCCTCTCAGTCCCTTGCACCTTCATGTTGGCTTCACTGACTGCCAAAACTGTAGGAATTAGGATTATCTACAAAAACACATCCAACAAACAGCAGAGCTGTTACAATATCCACTTATTATGGTAACAGCTGCTAACTTAGATCATAGTGTGCAGTAACATAACAGCTGTTTATGTGTTTGCTGTGTCTTATATTGCTGCTTCTAGTCTGTATTATTTTATCTGCACTGTTGTAAGTTAGCGGGTCAGAAAATGGATGTGTTGTAAGTTATAACCATCCAGTCTTTTAAAAGCTGTTCTCAGAGAGGTTTAAAATAAAAACAAATCATGTTTTAGTGAAATATAAATATTTATACCAGAAAGGGTGCAGACTAACTGCATTTGTTAGTCTCTTTTCTTTTCAGCACCTGTACATTACATAACACATGAAAGAGAATGCTGACAACAGTGTAGGGAAATGACTTGTACTTTGGAGCATGTTAATACCTAAAACATCTACTTTAGATGGCTCTTTTTTCTAATAGAAATACTATTACAATGTATGTACTATTACTATTATTATGTTGCATTTAAGTAACCTTTGTAGCTATAACTATAGAACTAATTCAAACCTGACATACCACTTTCAGGTGGTGCTTTATATATATTTATATTACAAAACTGTAACAACAACATTTATTATATACTATACAATAATCATTATAGTATGGTCTGTGGTCTAGGTCAATGATTCAACTAAATTGTTCATAATTAATGTAAATAAATTGATTGATAATCTTATTTATTTAAACTACTGTGGGTTCTCGCAGTCTATGATAAACTAAAACATTTCCTTTATTGTAGTGTGACTGTAAATGGTGATTTTATGTTTGTTTAAAATAATACAGGTTAAACATGTTCTATCCTTTTGTGTCTTTATTTGCATGCTTGGTGTTGAAGTAATCCAAAACTAATCAGTTACATTACTTTAATATAGTGATACTGAGAGTAAGTAATTGATTCCATTTTCTAACAGGTAACTTGTAATTGTACCGGATTACATTTTAAAAGTAACCCTCCCAACCCTGGTGACTGGCCACACTGAATGCACCATCCCACTAGGACTCATGGGTCAACAGAAAATGAGCGGTCGTCACGCTCTGTGTATCTGGGCTGATGGGGTTTAAAGGCAGTCAGAATAATTGCAAGATGAGGAGTTTTCACGGAATCGGCTTAACAGAGCTGAGCGGCTCCCAGTTTACCCGTTATCTTCCATGTCTAAGCGCCGTAATGGATATATTACTGACAATAAAGCATTCAAGCTGGAAAATAACAATTGACTTCACCCACTTTGGGTCTTTTAATAGACAAGTAGTATTTTACCCAGAGGCACACTGTGCAGTGTAACTACGATGACAACCAGTCGACTGTCCTTATGAATCTGCCTTTTTTTTTTTTTTTTTACAATCAAAGTAGGTAAATCTTTGTCTTTCACATGAGGAAACATTTACACAAATCTAAAGTTTTAAAATTTCTATCGAAGCTTGTGTAATTTTATTGTATATAAAGTACAGTAACCCCCACAGATTTAGAGTTTTCAAACATTTTTTTTTTTTTTATTGCCAAATAAAACTCAAAAGTGTTCTACAAAATAAAATACAAAAATTACCTTGCAAGTTTGTAAAATTATTTTTTTTCTAACTTTGGGTCATCCCATTAATTGAGTTATTTAGTATTAACACTAGGGTTGAGCATCGTTTGAATTTGAACGATTCCAATTCTGATTCCCAACGATTCTGAACCTCTCCATGAATTTTAATCCTATGTACTTTACTAGGAACTTCTCACAGGGCTGTTTTCAACTAGTATAAATGTAAAATCTATGAACTTGAATATAAATATTATACATTTTATTTTCAGATATCCTGAGTGTCTGATGCTGCGGGTACTAAAACATGCAACTGTGCTCCCACTGATGTGCTAACCTGGTGCAGAATATCAAACACATAATAAGGAACAACTTGTACAACCCAGTCCAGATTAGCAGCAGGTACAGGATAAAATCAGAAACAGTACACTGTTCATGGTTAATAAAAATAATAATAAAAATAATAATATACTATATTGATCACATCACAGTGAAATTATTTCCTCTGCATTTCACCCATGGGTACCCGGGGCATGAAGCCATCTTTGGGGGAGAGAGGGCTGAGACCCGGAACCCTTGACCCCTCGGTGAGGAGAGAGGGGACCGCCGATTTACGCGGTAATGCAAACACTTCCGTAGGATTCTTCTTTGTTGGCATCCGGTGACTTCTTCTTCCGTTCGGCAGACCAAGTATTGGGACGATCAGAAAGTTAGTCCCAGGACCAATCAATACTCAATACTCAATACCCAACCCTGATTAACACTGACCTACGTTTTGTTTTGGATACATGCAACATTCGACAGAAAGCTCAACTCTGGAGGTCTTGTGGAAAAGTGTTACATTTGACAGCATGTTTTGATTTAGTTTTAGCAACAAGACTGAAAATAACTCATTGCGCTACACAACCAACAGACTGGCATAGTGAAGAATGACCTATACCCTAAAACACTCACTGAGCCCAGATCATAAAACCTACAGTACAGGTTTTGAGATAGAAAAGATGACGAATATTCTCTGAAATCTTGTGATCCACAGAAATATAAACTTTTTCCCCCGAACCAGACTTTAATCTTTGGGGTCCAGTCTGCCAATTTACAGCTGCAGAGGGCTGTGCACATGACAGAGATGATCCAGGTTGACAGTGAACACAAAACAAAGAAAAAAAAAAAAGCTGACAGCATTTCAAAATGATGCGTCAGTGACACTTTGGTAAAGTGGATAAACGTTGATTTGGCCCTGAATTGCTGGCAGTTATCTTATTCCTGCCTGTCATTCGTGTCGTCTGAGGCAGTTCACTCTACGGTGACAGCCTGTGTTCAACCTCCTCGCCCGATCGAAAGCTTCTCATCCTCTACTTGAAGAGGCCTCCCAGTGCAGGGAGGGATCGATATAAGGGGGAATTACATCTAATCAAACACTGATTACTTTCTCGACGTTGATTGTGAGTGGCTAGCATGTCATTTGGTTTTGTCAAGCGTGTTTGCTTTCCATAGATTTAAATAATCATCTAACAGAAACTGACCTTTGCTTTTCAAAACCATTAATCTCATCCGTGGAGACGAACCACAACCAGTGTTACATCCCAAGACTGGTCATTTTATTAGAATCAACGGTTACACTTTAGAATAGGGTTCCCTTGATTAACGTTAGTTAATACATTATTCAGCAATGATTAATAGTTTAATAATGTGTTATTAACCATTATAATTATGTCCTAACATGAATGAACATATTAGTTAATGCATTAATAAGCAGTTACATTACTTAAAGTTAAGTAATGCTTTACCATATTTAAACATGCGTAAGAAAGAAGGAGCACTACCGCAGGCCATTCCTCCCATCTGTCATAAGAATGTACAACATTAGCATAGCCTGAAGTGTTGTTTTTTCTTGTCTGTAAATAATAATGTTCCTTTTCTGTCTTACTATGTGCAATATTACTCATATTACTCAGTATTCATTGTAAAACCCCACTTACCGCTTATTTATATATATATGCATACATATATTTTCTCTTTCTGTATTGTTCTGTATTAGCTTTTTTGCTTGATTGTTCTTTGTGCCTATGGCTGCTCTAACATGTGAATTTCCCCACTGTGGGATAAAAGAAATCTAATCTAATATAATGCTTATGAGGCAGTTTTTATGATGTGTTACCTAAGCGATACATGTGTTACACTTTACAATAAGGGTCCAAAAAGAAATGACTCTTGGTTAACTATGGTTAAGTAACATAATAGATGATTACTAGAGACGTCATTACATTTAAAAAATCTATTAATGATGAATGTATAAACTGTATATATAAAACTTGTGCAAAATATATATTGAATGTATATTGTGAAAATAGTGATATAAGTTAAACATTTTTGTGTGTGTGATGTTATGTAAAGAATCTTGTTTTGTTTTGTTGTGATGGGGTAGGTGTATATAAGCTTTGCTTTCAGCTGAAGAATTCGACATATGAGTGTTTCAAATTGGTGTGGGCCGTTAGTGAGTTGCGAGGGGCGAAACCAAAACAGAGGAGCAGCTGCACAAAAGAGCCTCCTACCAGCCCGACCAAAGCAGTGGAGGTTCAGTATGTTCGGTCCCAGGCACAAATATCAGGCTTAGTGCCTAAACTAGGCTTCTAGCTTATTATCAACCTGGCCTGTATGAAAAACAGGTCCAGTTAAATATCTGGTGTGTGCACACATTATCAAAACCATTCAGAAATACCAGCACTCAATAACACAAGTTGCATTATAATTAGCAGTATTTCAATTTCAATAAGCCAATTTTGTACAATATAATCAATCCATAATATATAAATATGATGCGAATAATTTATATAATATTTGTTAAATGAATGGATTCATTACAGTGCTCAAGCATCAAGAAGACCAGCGTCCACAAATGAAGTGCATGGAAGTCCAGTGATTAACTGGACTGCATTAAAGTGCATTATAAACCACGACCAAGAAACTGGCTTTAAAGTGCTTAACATGCATTCATCATCAGAATCAGAATCAGAATCAGAATCAACTTTATTGGCCAGGGGTGAATGAATACACACGAGGAATTTCTTTTGGTGACCTGTGCTCTCTCAGGTAGTATAACATTAAATAATAACAATCAACTAGAATAAAGAAAATAAATAAAAGAAAGAAAAATAAATGAAAAAAGAAGTACAAACATAAATATAAGAGTAGTTAGACTAATATGTGCAAACTAAATAAAAATAACAAGATAATAATAATAGTAATAATAATAGTAATAATAATAATAATAATAATAATAATAATAATAATAATAATAATAATAATAATATAATGAAATAAAATAAGAATACAATAATAACAATAATAATTATCAAAAAGATAATACACAGTCAGAAGAATAAGTGGCAACGCTAAAGTTTCATTCAGAAGATCATACTCAGAGAAACTATGCATGCAAGACGCTATTAACCAAAAAAATCAACAGGTAGCGGTCGCGATTAGCCTAAGCTAGCCCATTCAAATGAATGACGTTAGCAAGACTCACTAATTCCGTCATTTAATCGGTACACGGCTCCGTTTCAGAGGCTCAGAGTTTCTGGTAGTCAGCTCCTACGGTTCGATATTTGTTGCATTTAGTTTCGGGACGTTTACTGTTGAATAAGCGAATAATGATACGACGTACCTGCGGCAAACATTTCCCAAGCTTGACCCACTCACTACTGCCGGCAGCCAGCCACAGCTGGGTTAACGTCACCGTGATCAGGTGCGCTCTGCCACGTAACGGTGTGATGTGACGTCGTACAACGCAATCAAGGTTTTTCTACCCGGATTACACCTAATAATGCATTAACTAACATTAATTGAGGGCCCCTTATTGTAAAGTGTTACCGAATCAACCAAGCTGCCTCAATGGTTTATTAAAATCTTGGGTAACACTTTAGTTTAGTGAACATCTATTAACCATTAATTAGTTGCTTATTAGCATGAGTAACATATTGGCTCTTAATTTGTAATTTATAAGTACTTATTAATGCCTTATTATACACTTAATGGCTATCACGCAGTCCAAAGAGGGTTAGGGTCAGGATTAGGATTTATTTTTTACGATCTAAAAGTGTCAATAGGCCACAGCTGAGATTTTCTGCAAAGAAGACATACCAAAGAGGGTTGGACAATCTAATGTATCTATGCACTGTTTATATCACTGAGATATCATCAACTTTGTTTTCTATGAATGTATGGGCTATAGAAAAGTAGAGGTTAGGGGGCATGTAGGTGCATTCCTCTGTGCAGCTGTAATCTGATGACAGCGTTGAGTTGTGAAGGAGGAAAAGGTGAAATAATGCATGTAATCATTTCACAACACCTCTGCTTTTTATTGATCAGTCACACACTCAGGGCTTGTTGTCCATTTAAGTCAATGTGATTATGAATCGACTCCTATGAAACCGTTGTTTTTCAAAAAACCAATATGTCATGATGTCTTTGCTGGGGTCATAAAACAGACAGATGGTGGCTGTAGCTGCTGAGGAATAGCAAAACAACTGCGTTCAGTCTCCACCTCGTATGGTCACGTGTTGTTTTGTTTCTCACCTCAGACAGTTGTTCACACAGTAATTATTGAGTTCTGCTACATCAACACTTGAAAATGGATGATGAATGGTCTCCGGCAACTTGCTTTGAGTGCTCTGCAGCTTTGCACTCTGACAACAACTCAGACCACCCACAAAGAAGTATGTGTGCGTGTGTGTGTGTGTGTGTGTGTGTGTGTGTGTGTGTGTGTGTGTGTGTGTGTGTGTGTGTGTGTGTGTGTGTGTGTGTGTGTGTGTGTGTGTGTGTGTGTGTGTGTGTGTGTGTGTGTGTGTGTGTGCGTGTGTGTGTGTGTGTGTGTCCATACAAACAGGAAAGGTATCATTAAAAATATAGAAAGGAGTCCATGTATTACATAAAGTCTTTAGCAGGGTTGGGAGGATTACTTTTAAAAAGTAATCCGGTACAATTACAAGTTACCTGTTAAAAAATGGAATCAGTATTGTGTCACTGTATTAAAGTTATGTAACTGGTTACTTTTGGATTACTTTTGGATTACTTCAACACCAAACATGCAAATAAAGACACAAAAGGATAGAACAAGTGTAGCCTGCTCACTGTATTATTTTAAACAAACCTTTTACAGTCACACTACATTAAAGGAAATGTTTTAGTTTAACACAGACTGGGAGAACCCAAATTGTCCAACAATTTACTCATTAATTATGAATCAGTTGAATCATTGATTTAGACCACAGACCGTACTCTAATGATCTCTCCCATGCAATAAAAAAAGTGCAAAAACGTGTATAAAGATAAAATTAAGTTCTCTTTTTAAAATTATTATTAAAGAACACTGGCTAATAGAATAAAGTAAATGTCAAGGATGTCAATTCGATGAAGTAAGTGCTTGTGTCAATACATCCATTTTCCAGTAAGAGAACAATTCCTATATTTAGGAATCTCTGAAAGCAAGAAATGTGTACAGTATGTTATATAAAGTCTATAAAACATTCTAGGTGGAATGTCAAAAACTTTGCATGCATCTATGCATTTAAAACAATGAATGTCTAATGAACAGATTACATTGATTATGCATAAATTGTGCATAAACATCAAAGAAAACATTCAAAAAATGCTTAATGAAATGATGAGAGGTAATAGCGGTTGTGTCAGTGCAGACATTTACAAGTAACAGAACCATTCTTCATGGGGCCTCATTTATAAACGCTGCCTACGTAAAAAAAAAAAGAAAGAGTACGCCACTTATAAACAACATTTGGGACTTAATAAGAAAAAAAAAAACCTGTGCGCACCTCCCTGCCGTACCCTGCCGTACGCACACAATCATTGAAATGGGAAACTCCGCCCCCAACAAGAGAAGAATAAAATTAATGACAGCTCTGTGAAATAGATACATTTGTGTGAAATAGTCGAACATTGCACATTTCACAACACAGATATATTTTCCAAAAACGAAGGAGGAAAAAAATTATACAGACACCGCAGAGTGACGTGTGCGTACCTACAAATACAGTTTTATATTAATAATAATAATTGTAATTAAAATCAAATGATCAAAAACTGCTGAACAATTTGGCTGCAACACCTCTAGCTGTTATAAAAAGGAACACACACTGCGTAAAGACGCACAGTGGCTTATCTGGAGGTTCTGGAGGGAGAGGATCTACAGAGACCAGCGAGACCTATAGGCAGGACCGCCCCATGAGGACGAGATACTGCGGTGGGAGGGAGGACGAGGTGCTGCGGAGCCCCTGGCCTCACTCACCAGTAAACACCCGGGGACTGATGAAAAACATGGTTTTACTTCAAATTAAATATTGTAATTTATGTAACAGAAACAAGCGTGGGACGAGCTTGCAGGTTTTATTTTACTCTGCAACGGAATCTATATCCAATGTAGCTAAGTACTGTTAGTTGAAGCAAAATTTACTTAAATAAAAGTAAAATTACAAATTTTAGAAAGTAGTACACAAAAATGCTACTCAATTTAAGTAGCAAGAGCAAGTCCCTTAACCCCAACCACTCATGTTGTACGTTGCTTTGGATAACGGTTTCTACTAAATGAAATTATTTGATTCTAGATGTGGAATTCAATCATCAGCTTTCACTCTTTTAAGGTATGCATGACACATCCATAGACTGCCAGTTTCCTTTATCCACTTTATAAGTCCATCATCAGTCGGCACTGATTGTAGAGGAAGCTCCCTTGATTCCAGGTCCTTCCCCTTTTGCTCTGTATTCATTGTTACACCAATCAAGGAGCATATAGTAGTTAACTGGGCACCTGGACAGCATAATAATAATAATGTTTTCTTTTAAGCAGGGAAGATACATGCCCTACTATTTTTGCCAATATTTAAGTTGCAAGTCTAATTCTGAATTTTATCCTCATCAAACTAATCTTGAGCTCTACTTGTCCCACACAGATACCTTTAGACCAGTGGTTCTCAATTCAGGGGTCCCAACCCCGTGGAGGGGTCGCGAGCCACCAAGTGGGGGTTGCGAGATGATTTCAAGAATGCTCCTCAGAAGTCGATAACGACAGATTTATCACCTCGTGAGTTTTAGGGCACTTGCACATCATTTTACTGCACCACAGTATTTAGATCACATTAACACAATAAGCTTGTGATAAATGTTTATATGTTAAAATGAAGCGTTCATTAATACCGACCAAAAACAAAACAGAACGGCCAGTGGAGAGGCCAACAGAGGAGAGCAGAGAAATACCACTGCGAGCACACACAACCCCAGTAAATGCATGAGTCCTGTGTGCACATTTTTCACGTTTTCAGTCCCCACCTGGGATAGTGGGTGCTCGGTAGTCTCTGTCACCATTATTTTGGGGGTCGCGGACTGAAAAGTTTGGCAAGTTAAACTCAGAAATAGTATAAGACTCCACCTGTGTAGATCAGTTCTAACTGCTTACACGTCCTACACTTACACAGAGCAGTTCTTCAGCCATGTAAGGAGAAGATATCATCTACCACTAACATTTGATCTGACTTGTTAACTTGGATCCATCACATTTCAGTATTGAAAGGTATATCAGTGAAGGAGGCAAATCAATTGAATTTGTTGCTTTGATCTTCCAGAAAACACTGGAATGCTGGTATCATTCAACAGGATTCTCTCAATGTCTCTACTCTCATTAGCTGAGTTGGAGTGAACAAGTCTTTTCATTATAGATGACTTTTCTATACTTTCAATGAATGCAAGAGTAATTTGGACTCATTCACAATGAGTTTGTGCTGTTTTGTTGTAACGTGACAAACAAACTGTTCTTAGATGAAGCTTCAATATGGTGCAGCAGTGTTAATGCTGTTTAAAACGGTAATATCCTGTTAGGAGTTAGTGCTCAGTTTCCACATATTGAGAGGTTTTCTTTTGTCTCTATGTCAACCTTTCATGCAAACCAGTAAATCACTTTTCTCTAAATATTTTTTTCAAACATAATCTTTGCGATAAGCTCCTGGTGCCTTGCTCTGTAGGTTTTGGCAGCAAAAGGGAATTTGTTCTTTCTGCAAATGACTGATGGAAAATCAAGGAAGCAACTGTTTCCTGGCGTGCAAGGACCTCAGTGTGTAGAACAGGGCAGAGACCGCCTGGCTCAGCTCCCAAGTGCTGTTTTCAAGGGTTTGTCATAATGAGGCTCGCGTAGCTCCACACTCGTCTCTATCTGGGGTGTGATTAGAAAAACAAATGAGGCTCAAGAGAGGTACTTTGTTTTCACAGTCGGAATGAGATTTACAAAATGTTTTTGACCAGCAAATATTTATCCTCTGGAGTAGTTATGCTTGTGTACCAACTTATAATAGGGCCACTTTTTAATTCAGACTTAAACAAATGTATCACTCACATTTCAGCAAATGGTCAAAGTCACTTAGTGACACATTAGGCAAGGTAATGAAAGAAAAAATGTTTCTACTTTGTCACAGCTGCAGCATTCAGAGTTTATACGTACATATCACGAGTCACGGCACAGACGGAGCTTAACAAGCAGGGCACGGTGAGGTGGTGGTTACGAGGGAACGTGTTGCTTCAAGTTCTTACATTTTTGTCATTTGTCACCAGATCTTTGCTCAAATAAGGGTTTCCGAAGACAGCTGATCTCCTTAGGGATCGATCAGACGAGTATTCTCTCGCACAATCACTGTGCAATGTCTTACAGATTTAGGTTATTTCTTACTTTTTTTGGCTGGCCTGAAAAAGTGAATCCCATTTTATGAAACTTACTTCAAATAATTTTGTTTGAATTATGGCAGGTTAATGCAAAGGTGGTAAATAGACCTTTATAAAGATGGTGAGCTGATGAGCAAGGCCAATATGGACCTTTTCTAGTATGGCTTTTTCCATGAGATGTGTTGATAGAAAGCTCCCTGTATTATTTGTTTCATCCCACATAAATTCAGTCAAACAAAGCTAAATTAAGCTAAATTAAACTAAGATACATTAAGACAATGTTGTGAACCATGCATGCATTACCGGGAGAGATACAATTAACTTTTGTGCACATGTTGTACGTTTTTCCTGGCCACAACTTAATATTTTGTGCCTACAAATTAATGTTTAGTGCACGCGTCATTTGGCTACAGATTAATTGTTATTCTTTTTGCCCATGTCATGTTTGAGGCTCCCACATAAACCTGGAAAGTGAAGTGAAAGATTTCTGCTATCCATAGATCTATATTTAACACTTATTTATCTCAGGGATACACAAGTTTGGACTCAAGAAAAAAAACATTTGCGGTCACTTTACTGCATCTGCATGGAAGATTAAAAGAGAACTTGTGGCACAATTTAAAAGAGAATTACATTTTACAATTTTCATTGCTTTTCGGCATTCTCACAGAACTGTAACAATACATATGTCAACAAAATAAAAGATTAATTGTCCAAAGATTAGTCAGAAATGACCTAATTATTCTAGTTTGACATTGAATGTGCAATATTATTAATACAGATCCAATAGGTGCAATTACTCTTCAGACACTTTCCCAACCACAATCCTACTTTAAAATGCTAGGAACACATAATCAATACAGTAATGAAAGGCTAATCCCCATCAGTGAAGCATTATGTCAAAAACAGGAGCTTCTTCAAATGCATTGGTCCTGTTTTGTAGTCAGGTATGAACTCTGCAGTCACAGAACGATATCACATAGCCAGCATTCCTTAATTGAAAGCACAAACTCCCCAAGCTATCCCATTACGCCAGGAAAAAGACAGGTTGCCAGGTCAGGATTATAAGTAAAGCTCCTATGTGTAATTTATAGTGCTCTTACATCAGATAATCTATCTGTATAAACTGCAAGGTTATACAACTCCAGACCCCCTACCCATCTGCAGCCAATTTGGCCCTTTGTACAATCTGCCTTAAATCAAACGCAGCTCCGACCCTCACTGCAACGGAGTCAGTTTTCATTTGAATTCCACGTGCATGGGCTCTTGGTAGAAATAAAAAAAAATCACTGGCATTAACTACCTGAACTGGTGATCCTCTTTAAAAGCCCACACACTCGTGTTTTGTCCTTCCAGAGCAGTAAATTGCAGAAGAATGTGGGCCCTAGCATCAGATCAATAAAATGTCTTTGCAATTTAACAAGAACAGATGTGAGCAGTCCTGCCAGCTACGTCCTGCAATATTGTAAACGAGATAAACATGAATGTGCGTGTTTGCAAATATTCAAGGAAAGCAGATAAAGTGGGTGTCTTTGTTCCGTTTATTTCAGCCATCAACTGTGTGATCTCCTCTATCTGAGAGATTATGGAAGCTTAATCAGTGTGAAGATTAGGCTTATCTGAAACCACATTTTTGCTTCAATTATAAGAACAAACCCAGTGCATTGGATGGAGAGCAGGAGCCATGGATGCCCGCTGGCTGTGGTAACATCTTGATCTGAATTATATGCATTTTGCCAGAGGTGTAAAGACTACTGATATATTCTACTCAAGTGGAAGTACTGTTGCTTGATTCAAATTCTACTCAAGTACAAGTAAGTCAAACATAAAATACTCAAGTACAAGTAAAAAGTAGCTCAATTAAATAGGACTCAAAGTAAAAGTTACTAGTTTCTTT
Organism: Gouania willdenowi; assembly: GCF_900634775.1. NCBI lineage: Eukaryota > Metazoa > Chordata > Actinopteri > Blenniiformes > Gobiesocidae > Gouania > Gouania willdenowi. The sequence goes on along the minus strand of NC_041053.1, from coordinate 33,020,896 downwards.
CAACTCCCACGTTTATTTTTGGTAATAAACAGGTTTTGTCTTCTTTCAGACAAAACTTGTCTTATTGTTAACTACACATGTGTAGAACTATACATAGAACTGTAACATGGTTCCCCAGTTTTGCGTTAAATTATATTTGACAATATTTATAGAAATTCTATGGCAATTACAATTACAAAGTACATTTTCTAAACCTAATTACAATTTAATTATGATTACCACAGCAACATATTTTTAAAATTACAATTATAATACTGCCTAATTGTAATTTATTATCAATTACGTGATTACAATTATAATTGACACCAACCCTGAATTGATTGTTGCCTGGTAATTTCCTTTTTCGAAGTTCCGTTAATCATTTTAAAGCAAATAATTATAATTTACTTACGGTTGGGTGTAGAAATGTAACTCATTACTTTACTTTATTTTAAACGTACTTAAGTACAAGTAAAATTACTGATTTAGAAATATACTAAAAAAAAAAGTACAAGTACCCATAAAATCAACTGAAATACAGTAACGTGAGGACTTTAATTCGTTACTTTCACCTCTGCATTTTGCTGCATGCATTCAGCGCCAATGCCTCCTCAAAGACTTTGTCATTTCAGTAATACTGCAGAGAATTATTGCATGTTGAATGGCTTCATTGTTTTGTGTTTACAGAAATCGCCATGGCAGCAGGAGCTCTTTGTCTCTGATGTACAATAATTAGGGGTTTTGTTCAATTATATTGTTTCCTTTTGAACAAGAAATGTTTTTATGTACACACTGAACACAAAGCGCTAAGGTTTCAAAGTCCTGTCAATGGTTGAGCTGTAAAACAGCACAAAAATCAAGGTAATTTTTACTGCATTTATCACAAATATGGAGCTTTTGCAGTTATTATTATTAAGAGCAGTTATTATTATTACAAGCAAAAAGGAGCAAAAACAGTTTCCAGGTCCACTTAGTTGATTATTTTAACATTGGTTGCATTTGAAGCCCACTGAGCTACACTCAGGGCTTCTGATTTCCTGTGACTGTAGAAAATGGAGGGGAAAACCAGTCTTCACATTATGAAGCGGAAAAAGTAAACCTATTTCTTTTCTTTTCTTCTCTTCTCCATAGGCGGAGTTTGAAATTCTTGCCGGAGGGGGCAGCAGAAAAATAAAATAAAAATATTTATATATATATATATATATATATATATATATATATAGAGAGAGAGAGAGAGAGAGAGAGAGAGAGAGAGAGAGAGAGAAAGAGAGAGCGTCTCGATTTTCGCTTCACAAATAAGGAAAGAAAACAAATTTACCAATCTAACTGTTTTTATTATCATTTCTGTAACATAAGTTTCTAAAGCTGTATTATGGACCTGCCAAAAGAAATCAAAAATGCAGCTTGAAATGTTCAGCACTCACTGTAACTTAAAGAAAGAGAGTAAAGTTGCTCAAATTAAGCAGTGTTATTATTTAGTATGTTCAACATGATATATCATACAGCACTGGATACATGTGCTTTAATATGGGAGATACACTTTAACATGGAGGGATAGACTTGCTGTCAGTTGTAAATCACTAAGTTAAACAACAGGTAGGAGAGAATAAAATGATCCATATGGATTAAAAGTAGGGATGTAACGATTAATCGTAAGGCAGTTAAAAATTGATTCATAGGTATCACGATTGACATCGATACTTTGAAAATTGAATCGCAGTACTTTTTTTAAACAGCAGAGCTCGCTATATATATTTATTCCTTCTCTTGTCCAGCAGTGTACACGGAGGGCGGAATCTGCTACTACTTTTTTCCTGGCCGCCATCTACTCTTAAACATGTTCATAAATGATTCATTTCCCCTTTAGCACCGAAATAATATCTGTAATATTACGTGAATGTCTGTGAAAGTCACGTTTTTCTATTAGCTCGAGGTAGGCGGGTGAGTAGATTATCACAACACCGCTCAATCCACAGTTTTATATCTAGACACTGAGCGCAGGGTTTGCTTGTTCTTCTCTGTTCCAGCCGGCTTGTTTTCTCAGTACATCACTACAAACAACAGACTAGTGAGTCTATGGAGCACCCGTAAACAAAGCACTCAGCTGCTACGGGAAGCAGGAGGGTCAAATATCATCGGTTGCTGGTCCTTTAAAACTTTTTTACTTGGTTTTATTTTTCGAACCTTTGAATTTTATTTCGCGGTTTTTATTATTTCCGAGTCACTGTGTTTTTTGGCACTCAAAATATTTGTATATTGTGTAAGTTTATATTAAAAATTGGGAAAACTGTAATGAAATTGTTTGACCACTAGAGGGGGGAAATGCCCCCACGCCCCTCGCAAACTCCACATACACTCTTCTCTCTTTATTTATCTAAAAATGAGCCCCAAAATGACACGTCAATACCTCACAGACACGTTTTGGGATAATATCATTTACACGCTATAGTTCACTGCAGTACAGGTGGCTGAATGTCTAGAATGTGTAACAATCAGACGAATATTTCCATTTCCGCCCATAATCTCATTCAATCCCATTTGCCACGTGTTGACTGGTGATCACGTCATCCTGTTACTGAAAATGAATGCAGAGCTTCATCTTAAGTGTGTTTTAATATGTTGTGATGAACAAGCATTTCAGATTATAATGACTCCAGTGAAATCTGAAAGTCACTGGTACAAAGACTGATGGTGTATTAGCTGAACTGGTGATGAGGTTACCTGGTGACACGTCACGGCAAAAACGTCTCCAATCAAACGGCTTTGCGGGATTTTGTGAAAAACGTGAGGCTGATTCGCCAGTTGGCAGTAAATAAGGATTTCACAATAAATGTTTACATCCATAACCAAACATTTCAATGGTATGTTTCCTGATAAATGTGTCGCTGAGGGTTGAAAGTGTAGCAAACATGATTCCAGCGTAACCCTTTAGTTTCTGCAAGTCGTCTGAAGCATATAAAATGTAAACTTAATAAAATTAGCTGACTTTATTAACCCTATTTAGCATGTTTGGTATGATTCTGGGAGGTTTAATAGCCAGTAAAGTCATCTAAACATGGACACGGAAAAGTGAAGGCTTCACACTCAGACTCTGGATTTATACTCTTTACCACACGTGTCAATCTCAAGGCATGGGGACCACATCTGGCCCTTTGGAGCATCCAATTCGGCCCGCAGGAGAAAGTAAAAATTACATAGAAAACATTAATCGTTGTGTAAATGAAACTAGACACTCCTGGTGCTTATATTGCATGATTGCAGTCATTTTCAGTGTTAAACTGAAAAAAAACCCTCAAAATTCTTACAAAAACATAAAATTTTCCTCGTGTTACACAACATTTTCCTTAATTAGATATAAATTGGTCACAAAATCTAGGAAATTTCAAGTCAATATTCAGTTGGGACTGATATCTGTCGCTTATTTCTTTGATCTTAGCAGTTCCGTACATATTTTGTATTTTTTTTATACGTAGAAGTACAAAGCAGTGCACAATAATGTTGAAATTACTTGTTTTCCAGCATAAAATCTGTGCACCTCTTTAGATTAAATTGCTAAGTATTTGGTCCTTGAACTAAAATGAGTTTGACACCCCTGCTATATTTTTAGAATGTTATGCTTTGATTTGGGAGGTGCAACCCTCTTAAAAACAGATTGAATTGGCATAACGCCTCTCCTTTCTATTATTTCTATCAATATTTGATTCGTCTTCTTATGTCTTAAAAACCCCCAATCTACATCTCCAGTGATGTTTGGACGTTCACGAAATAAATTCAAACCACGTTTAGGGAAAGGCATAAAACAAAATGGTTTCACGATGAGCAAAGACAAAGGCAGAGAGTGAAACACGAAATCAATTAGACCAAATAAAAAGCACACCGCATCTCTCACAAGAGCCATTGGAGGCTTTCCATCTATTCTACTCTCGTTTATCAGCCACGATTGTTGCAAATTAGATAATAAAGTAAATAAATGCTGTCATTTCCTATCGAGGGATAGAGGACCTTGTTCCATCTGTTACATTTCATTGTTGTACTGTTGGATCACAATTGGCATGCAAGCTGCAGAGCACACTTTAAGGTTAGTGTGTAAACATTATCAAGTGAGGTGAGGCAGGAATGGGCTCACTAAGCCTTGTCTGACAGCATTATCACGGCCACTGGAAACAGTGGAGGGCACAGTGTAAACAGCTCTATCCCACACACCAATGAGTCCAGAACCATTACAGGCAGGAGTGAGGCGTCGCTTTGCATTCCAACATCCACACACACACACACGCACGCACGCACGCACACACACACACACACACACACACACACACACACACACACACACACACACCAGGCCTGCAAAGATGCTTACTAAACAAAAGTAGACACATTTGTACAGACACACGACATGCACAGAAACTCACCCACACACACGCACGCACACACGCTCACACGCACGCACAAACGCACATACGCTTTTGTGCGACAGAACAAACAAAGTGGGGATATCTGCTACTGTTGCTAGGAGACCAGTTCTTCAGGCTCTAAGTAAATCAGGGTGACTGGTGGCTCAGACAGCTGTGAAGAATTATCACAAGCGCTGGTAACAAAGAAAAAGTAACTTTCAGCTTCATGCAGGGGATTCTCGTTCAGTAAACGAGTGGAAACAACCTGTCAAATCTAACCTCTCAAAGTGGGGTCTTTCTGTTGTGCAATTGTATTTTGTTACAATCATCAACTATCAGGGCTACAACTTACACTTTTTTATTGTACATTTTGTCGGGGTGCCTAAACTCTCTAATCAACCAAATCTGTTTTGGTTTGTCAATATGTAAATTCAACTCATCTTATATTTATTTATTTATTTATCTTTTTGTAGAGTATACTTCTGTTCTTTCTTGTTTTTGCACCTTTACTTATACTGTCTTGGCTGGTTTGTTGTTGTTACTAATCTTTTTCAATCTGACTCTGGCAAAGTACCTATTATATCCTATTATAAATCAGGGGTCACCAACCTTTCTGAAACTGTGAGCTACTTCTTATAGTATAGAGTCTGAAAGGCTACCAGTGAGAAAATCACTTCTTTAATACTACATTTTCACGCTTTCACTTTATTCGAGGGTAAGATGATAAGGAAGGCTAGCAGTAACTTCAAAAGGAAATGTTTCAGTTTCAACATGCAACACTTTATTTCGTCTGATTTCCGCAATTGTTTCGTGTTCATTACATTTCATAGAAAATCCACCTTGCTTTTTAAAAAATACATCTCATATGTCATATTATGTATGACATACACCAGATCTGAAACACCTAAAAACATTTGTCACAATGTTTCAGTAAAAATAAACATGTGAAGATGATTAATTTAATGCTAAAGCTGTATCAGCAGTATTTAACTTTACTAACAACTAACTATATCTCTCATATGTATTTATCTTTTTGAGTTTGAATCCTGGAAAGTAAATCAGATTTTAGATGGCGCTCATTGGTGACTAGAGCTCCTGAGGGCCCCTCACATGGTTCATGCGGGATACCTGGTGACTGCGGACAACATGTTGGTGACCCTTAGTCTAAATTATATACATTTATGTGATTAATCATACTTGAAATTCAAACAGTAAAGTGTTGTTTTAGAAGTTGCATTAGTGGATTCAGCAAAACTTTTTAGGATTTATTGAAGATAGCAGCAAGGCTTTTGGAAACATCAAAGAAGTTTTTTTTTTTTTTTTTAAACAGAAGAAGTCCTTCTCTCACGATTGCTGCATTTATCGACAAGAAGGTTCTTAACTTCCTGCAAACACTCTGAGAATTTTCCCTTGATCTTAAAAACAACATGAAAGTGAAGAAATGTGGCAATTTGCAAAAGCTTTATCTGTATAAAGTTTCGAAGCTGAAAACGTGGAATGAATGCATTTTAAATGTCCTTGACAGACAGAAATTCTAAACGTAGTTTGGAAAGTTAACCTTCACAATAAAAGCATCAGATGTTTTCAATTTGGGGTATAACGTCAAATTTACCAAGTGTAACGACACACGTCTGTTGATGTGCAGTGCCGTGTGTGTCTTGCCTCTATGGACGCCTCCATCAGTCCACTGTTATTGAACAATTATGGCCATCGATTTTGTGTCTGCTCTCAGCACACCTCTGTATGACAGCTGGCCTTTGTTAAATTGTAAGTGGCCTCAGCCTCAGTCGAGTCCCGAGTTCTCTCCTCTGTGGCTGTGGTATTTGTTCAAGATTAGGCCGATTCACACTGTCACGTGACCTCACAGCCTTCAGTAAGATTCAGTGCAATAAAGGGTAAGGTTACTGTAATAGGTTTTTGTGTGTGCACATGTGACATTTGTGCACGCGAATCACACTCGCATTTGCAGGTTTTATTCCCTGATAAACTACTGTCTAATTACGTCACAGGGCCCCTGGCATTATGTGTCGATTAAATATCTATCTATTTTTAGTTGTTCTTGTTGACATTTTGAACATCGGTACTAAAAACTGAGCCAATGGCCACGTTTACATGGGAGCTTTAATTCCTCTTTAAAGCGGAATAAAAGTTAATTACTCTTTAAACTGACCTTGTATGCACTTGATGCATTGACGCATTTCGTGTTTCTTCAACCTCTTCAGTTTTAAACAAAGGTTGGTGACCACCATTTTGATGCATTACCGCCACTACTGGTCGAACCTTGAAATGCAGTATTTACATTTCAGCTCTTTAACTGCCTGTGACTATGGCTTTGTTCGAAATTGTACTTACTACACACTCAATGAGTATATACTGTCTACATTATACTATTAGTATGGTTAGAGATGAGTAGGATGATGACCATTTCTCCTGAAGTATACGTCCAAGTTTCCCAAGGTGCATTTCAAACCTACAACGACAAAAACCTGAAGCACACTGAGGCTAAATATCTCTGTTGATTCTCCACCTTTGAAAGTTCTGAAAGCATTTTAAGTGAGAAAGTGACCAAGTAGAATATCAACATGTGCTCATTTGATCCATAAAACTCACAGAAACACATTTCATGCCGACATTTCTGAGATTTTTGGAGACCCGCCATTGTGCTACTGACTAAACTTCTCGTTAACTTCAAAACAAAAGTGTTCAAACTAATGGAAGACAAGAAGAGATGCTTTTGTTTTGAAAGGGGGATGTTTGGCTTTTAGCTTGAAGCCGGTCCCAGGATGATTTTACATTCCGCTCACAATGCATCATGGGGTGGTTGAGTATGACTAGTGTGTCCACCAATATAGTATACATACTCAAACTTTCCATACTATCTAATGTGCACTACGTACTCATTTTGGCGTCAGACTTAGTATGAGTAGTACATTAGTATGACATTTTGAACACAGCCTATATGATGTAATTTTGACAGTAATTTATTGTATCCACAATAAAAATCCATAAATGCAACTGTGATTCCGGTGCACAAATGAACATTTTGACGGTAACCTTACCCCATATGTGTTGATTTCGACATAACCCAAGGTGACTTTTCACTTACTCTCCCTGCCTACATCCTAATACCTCAAATGTCAACATGTGGCATGATGAATCACTCACTCCAGGTCCACCTTTAGCTGCTTGCACAATCCTTTGGTTTTCAATCAAAATGCCAAACTGAAAATCTAAAGCTATGGCTCATACTTCCAGCTCGCAATGCACAGAAACAGCTTTGTTTCTCACTCCAGCAGCTTTTTTTTTTATTTTTATTTTTGAAGGTCATCAGGCAGAAAAACATAGCTGCTAAAAGTATTGATTGTGTCACCGCTAGCATTTACAGCCGTTATGTAAGCATCGCCTCTATGTTTCATTTTGAATCACTTTAGAAACTGGTTGAGCCAACAGCTAAGCACATACATCCCTACCACCCCCCCACCCAACACCCACCCACCCCCACGCCCACACACACACACCCACCCATTTATTTTTAACACAAATTACACAACCCATAACTGAGCCTCCCACCCTAGCAATTGCCACCATACGAGCTTCTCAGGACTGCAATCAAACAGTCTGAAAATACCAAGCAATTAACGGGCTGAGACTCAAGATATTAATTGAAGCTGTGTGAAACAGCTTGATACAATTTCTCAAAGGCAGGGGAGTCACAATGCGCACCTCCATGTGTTCATTTTTTAATGATTTGTGCTGCTGGGTTCTTTGTGTCACGCATAATTTCATCTGCGTTTGGCTCCAAAACAGGCCAATCTCACATGTGGGGGATGCGGCACCTGCACTTTCATATAAACCAAAATTCATCCCCCTCACTTTTTACAGAGGGATTCATTTTTGAAAACGTATTGGTCCAGTTATATTGACTGAATGGTGATCAAGCCAATCACAGCCAGCCATTTGACGAAGCCGCCGTTCCAAGCAAAGAGTTAACAGCGACGAGTAAAGTGTTTGTGAAGTGACAAAACAAAATAACAAATGGCAAAAAATGGACCAAAAGCAGTCAGAAGTGGCAAGAAATTGACAAAAAACAGGAAACAGGTGGTATTTAATGGCTAAAGGTAGCTTAAATTAGCAAAATGTGGCAAACAATAGTGGAAAAGGGCAAAAATGTGGAACAAAAAGAGGCAAAATGCAAAGGAAACAAGTGGTATTTACTGGATGAAAAGTGGCAAAAAAAATTGATGCGTCAAAAAGAACTTGCAAAAATTGACAAAAATTTGGAAAAAGGGATATTTATTGGCAAAAGGAAGCTAAAATCTGAAAAAAAAACAAAAAAGTGTCAAATTTTTTGGAAAAGGGGCAAAAATGGGACAAAAGTTTTCTGGGGGAATAATAATTAATGAAGACAAAAAGAGCCACATGTTAAGTATCACTGACTTAATGATGCCTTTATCATGGTTTTAATAAATTAATTTCATAAACTAAATTCGACGGTTTTCCTACCCTTAGACATGGGCGATCAGGCGACGCCCCACCAAATGGGAAAAAGGAGGGATTTTTTTCTGTCAAATTCTTTTACAGTGTTACAGGGCTGTGACAATTCTAGACAGTTTGAGCTGCTCTATGTCATTGTCCAATCAGCGCAGGGCTGTGCTCCTTGAAGTACCGCCCCTTTTCACTTCAGTCACTCGTGATGAGTCGCTTGAACATAGTGGTGCTTTTTGGTCACTTCATCGCTCCAGTGACGTGATGAAAGAGAGAGGTTAATACAATTATTGGGCCATACGTTTATAGCACGTATCATAGACGGGGCTGCTTTTATGATCAACTAACAGATTTATTAAAGGATGAGTGTCCAGCCATCTCACTGTAGCGGGAGGGAGGGGCTGCTGCCTCGGCTCTACAGACAGTGACAATTGGTCGAGTTGTCGTTTGAAAAGTTCACATTTTTCAGCTTTGAGTGACTTGGTTGTGCAGGACCTGCAGGTGAAATGTTGATTGCCTGAACATCAGACATGCATAGCACAAGTCTGATGTTCAGGCAATCAACATTTCCCAAAGAAGCATTAACACTGATTCATGATTTCACATCAAACAGAGGTTTGGATGAGAAAAGGCAAGCATGTCCTGGAGTTAGCTGGAGCAGAAATATTGTCTACAGAAATGTCAGGTGGAAAGATCAAATGTAATTGATAATTCTGATCATACTATGTATTGTTATGTATATTGCAGACAAAAAATTAGGCCAGATCCAGGGTCAAGTATTATAGCGTTAAGATCAGACTCATTACAGAACAATCGGAACAATCTCACTGACAGAGATGATGAGCTACAGCACGACTCAGCATCTCCTCCTTCATCCTCCATCTCTTAAAGTTCAGGCACTGCATCTGTATTACAGCTGACATTATTCACAGCTATGCAGATGTTCCATTTGAGCTTTAAGACTGGAATCATTTGACTTTAGCACTGTCGCTATTGTTATCCATATTAATATTCTTTTTTTCCTGTCAGACTCTAACTCCTCCCACATACCTGTATTTCATACACATAACGATTTCAACAATCAGGTGACCAACACAGCCAACTTCTGCCTTTCTATTATGTATTTTTGTAACTTTTGTACTTTTTAGTGAATCTACAACAGCGTTTTATGGCCACATTAAAATAAATAAAAATCTGGGCATTACAAGATTAAAGTCGTAACATTTCGAGAATAAAGTTTTAATTTAATGAGAATCTTGTCTTCATTTAGTGAGATTATACTTCATTAGGTTTCACACATGATGAAATACTGAGCATTTTGGCCCATCATCACCATCCACACTGTAGTCATTTTAAGGACTTTTAAAGACACTTTGCAGACATTTGTGTTTGTTCCGACTAAAGAACCAGACTGATTTGGAGCAAATAGCTTCTTTTATTGTGGAGGAGGAACTGGCAGGAAGTGGTCGACTTCAGGGCTATCGGTGTTAGTTCAAGTTGCATTCACTTCAATAGGGAATTAGCAGCACTATTCCATTACTAGCTTTTAAGATACGGCTATATTCTCATAAAATTAGGATTTTATTCTCAAAGTGCTCAGATTTCTTTTTATTTTAATGTGGCCCTAATATGTATGAATCAACTTTTTCTTTCAAGATTTTTCTTTTTTTTTTTTGCATTTCAGCTAACTTTCTTCTTTCTAACGACTATTATTATCATTATGAAGATGTCTTCACAACTGATGATGATAATTTGATTTTCAAACAAAATGTTTACACACCAAATCCTATTATTTGACAGTCACCCCTGTGTTATCTGTCATTGTGTCCTTGGGCAAGGCACTTCACCCACATTGCCTAGTATGAATATAGTGTGTAAGTAAGTGTTGGTGGTGGTTGGAGGGGCCGATGGCGCGCTATGGCAGCCTCGCTTCCGTCAGTCTGCCCCAGGGCAGCTGTGGCTGCAACAGTAGCTTACCACCACTAAGTGTGGAGTGAAAGAATAATTCCTTAATTCTGTGAAACGACTTTGAGTGTCCAAAAAAGTGCTATATAAACTGATGTATTGTTATTATTATAAGTTCAAAATATTTTAACACTTCTTCATTTTTTCTCTTGACTCTTTTGTTAAGGGGCTGAAGAGTTGTAATATTACGGTATTTAAACTAATTAATCACTCTCGGTAAATATGATTTTATTTATAGGAAATATTGATTTTTGATTGAATGTAACTCAACTACCTACAGGTGCTATTTCATAAGAAATCAGTGTTATTACCTGACAGACAGAAATGAGACACTTAAAATAGATAATGGAGTTTTGTAACTCCTTAGATCATGTTTCACTTTATGTTGGTTCAAGTCATCAGAACAAACACAAACATATGTTATTACTTTTAATGTTCTTTTTTTTTTTTTTTTTTCCCTTCCTAATCTTCTCTTCCAGCTGGAAGGAATAAAGCCTAAACCAATCCAAGAACAACGCTCTATGTTGGTTAGAGGTTTTACTTCTGTGGCCACACTGTATTTATTTTATTTTTTTTGCAAGGGTTAGTTGTCAAAGAGAAAGCACTCTCCATTTTTTTCCGGTTCACCAAACCCCCAAATACAAAAATCTATTTGAATTTCCTTTTTTTTTTAACCCCTCAGATGAGAGAGAGTTTCAAAATGCCCTCCTGTGGATTTTCTAAAACATTTTTCACACCAAAAAGACATTTTAATCCGTCTTTTCATTTTACTTGGAAACTTACTTTTTTAAAAAAAAAAAAAAAAAGAAAAGGCTTGCTGATTCAGTGACCACAGTAAACTGTTCTGACTTTGGAAGATGAGGGGAGAGGTGGGATTAGTACCACAGACGAGAAGATGAAAAGCATTTTTTAAGGTGTGGGAACACACACAAACACACAAACACACACTCTGGCATTCACCTGCAAATATTCAAGCATCTCGGGCTCCCTCTGAGGTGTGGAATGGCTGTAACGGCTGATTGAGATGGACTAAAGTAACTCTGGCTGTGTGAAGTTTTCCCACTAAACTCTTGAGGTAAATCTCTTTGAGGATATCTGTGTCTGAGGCCTGTCACACAGCAAGCTGCAGCATCACAAGATGATCAAAACTCCCTCTGGCAAGCGTTTGCATTGTCTGAGAGGCGAGCTTCCTTGGAGACCGCGCAGGGAATGAAAGAGGCTGGTGGTGGTTGTGGAGGCAGAGCTCAGTAAAAAAAAGCAGGGTTAATCCCACACAGTCATTATCCTATTTTTCTTCAACATAGTCGGCCTGTATTTCCATGATAAAGGAGGTTGCCATGTATTTGTATAGGCATGCAGGCGAAGATATGCATGAGTTCCCTTAAAAAAGTATATCAAACCATTACCTTTGGCATTTATTGTGCACTAAATAGCTCTGCACACCTGGGAACCTGCAGCTACCTGACTTACTGTAAGTTTTACTGTTATAGAACAACTGTTTCTTTTCCACATCTGCAGAATGATGTACCTTGGGTTAGTGGTTCTTAATCTTTTTAGCCCTCAACTCCCAAAATCAAAGTACCAGAGACTGGGGACCCCCACTGTACCTGAAGGTGGTTGAACACAGACATGAACATTGAAGAACAATCATGAGGAGACAGGACCATCTGTAAGAAGGAATAAAGGGGACAGATTTTTGGGGCCCATCCATAAAGTCAGCAAAATGATGGTCCATTGTCCTAAGAATCTGTGATGAACACATTTATTTATTTATCTGAATAATATCCATTGTAATCCAAGGAATGTATTACCATTTGTGCCATAGTATATAGTCATCTTAAAGATGTAAATCCTTGTTTTAATCAGAAATAAAATGCGTTAAAGTGAACAAAAATGGCCAAAAAAAATTGGTGAAATGGGATTTTAAAAACCACAGAAATTGGTTCAAAGATGTGACATTAGGTTGGAAACGTGGTGGAAAGGGTTTATGAGTGCTGAAAATGTCTTGAAAGTCAAAATATGTGTAGAAAAGGCATTGACATTTGATGAAGAAGTAGCAGTAATGTGGCAAAAATGCATTAAAAGGAACAAAAATATGGCAATAAAAAGTGATGAAAATAGGTTAAAATGTGGCCAGTTTGTTGTAGTTGCAGAAAAAATGGTAAAAGTAAGCAAAGATGGGCTCAAAATATTAAAAAAAATGTTCCTAGTTTCTTGAAGACATCTGGAAAGCCAGGAAATTGATTGCTTTTATGACTAATGTAGTTTTGAAAGTGTCACCGTACCCTGTTTAAAAAGCTCAGTGACTCTCAGAGAGGACATCATGTGTTTGCTGTCACCGACAATTGCAATATTTGGCTTAGCAGGAGTCATAAATGAGTCAGTATGAACCATTCCCTTTTCCCACGTACAGTACTATAACAGTACTGTTGTTTTCCCATGACACTCAGCTCATAGCTCTCACTGGCTTCCTGGGATGAGCAATCACACCCGTTTACGTAGAATGGCAGCAGGGCAAACACAGTTTCCAAAAACCACATCTGGTTGGATTACTAACTCCCGTTTCTTGTCGTTCCAACTTGTCACTTGTGGTTTAGTCCATTAACATTCAAAAGCAGTTGAACCCCTTAGGCAACTTTCTGTAAGCACGCATGCTTTTTGATTGCAGCCTGACATTAAGATAACTTCATCAAGACAAGCAGATGTCCTTTGGTTTGATTCCTGCTTTGTGATGAGAAGAGTTCAAAACTGTCCAGGGATGATAACTGGTCCCAGAATACAAGTACTGATCTTTCATTAAGTCATTTCTAGTTTTTAAGTCATATTATTATCAGTGAGGATGTATGACAGGGATGGGCAACTCTATCACAGTGGGGTCCACAAATGTGATTGTATCTGATCTGAGGGTCACATTATCAATATTCATGTTAGCATTTAGAATAATGACCAATCAGAGCATTAACATGAGGGTTTTTATGTTTTGTCAGTTTATATTGTCATTTTGTGTGTTTTTGGAGTCATTTTGATTTGTTTTTGCAGTCATTGTGTGTGTGTGTTGTTATTTTTTTGTGTTCTTGGTCTAATTTTGTGTATTTTTCTGTCATTTTCTGCATTTTTGTGGTTGATTTGTGCATTTTTTTGGGTCACTTTCTGTATTTTTGTTGTTGTTTTCTGTAATTTTGTTAACAGTGTGTGTCTTTGGAGCTTTTCTGTGATGTGTTATGTGTGTTTTTGGAATAATTTAGTTGGTTTAGGTGGTTGTTGTGTCTGTTTTTGTTGTCATTTAATGTTTTACGAGTCATTTTGTGTATTTTGAGATTTTTTTGTGTACTTTGTGCATTTGAGTAATTTGTGTATTATGTTGGCTTCATATTCCTTCCAACTTCTTGAATTACAATCATTACACTGAGGGCCACATGTCTGATGTACTGTATAGCATCCTCACTATTGATTTCCATGAATTGAATTATTATTATTCCATAGATTTTTGCCGGTTAACTCATCCTCCACATTTAGTCCGATTATACCACCCAGGGTACCCCAAAGAACAGAAAACTATTATGCTATGTTCTGCCGTTTTTGTATTTTTAATGGTTTCTGATTGATTGGCAAAATATTTCAACAATTAGCTGAAGGCAGTGTTGGGAAAGTTCACTTTCTACACAAACTATAGTTCAAAGTTCAGTTCACAACTTTTAAAATGAGTTCATCGTTCATAACTCAAAATTTTGAACGTACTTCGCAGTTCCACTAGATTTTGAAGTACTGTAGTTCTCCATTATGTTGTTACGAGCTATTTCCTTCAGAATCCTGGCATTTCCCAATTTTTTTACCTCATTCAGTGCACAGTAGTAGCCGCTACAGCTTTCACCCATAGTGTCAACTCTCAAAAACGGGAGGAAAAACGACTTAAATTATCTTCCAGGAGGAATTATTAAAAGAAAAACAGGCCAGTTGTCTTTATTTTCCAGACCTGGAATTAACTCACTTCAAATTCCATTTCAGTCCATACTATAAAATAATCTAAAGAGAACTATACTGGAACTACACTATATGCCAGGCAGGTTCTACAAACAAATGATAACTATAAACTATAAACATAGCATCCTTTTAAGTGATTATATGGAAACTCCGTATTAATTATGAAGGAAGAATCTGATAAATCAGCTGTAACATAATTCACAATTCCAACCCCAAATTCTGAGGTACCTATTCTGATTTCAAGGTTTTTTACTGACACCGGGGGGTTATACTGATTCTGAGGGGTATTTCTGAATCTGAGGGATTAAACAAGGCCTAAAAAACATTATTTTTACAAGTTTTCTGCTAATTCATTTTTTATTGATTTTATTCGCTGTTGATTTTATTACTGCGTTTATCTGTTGAATTTCGTTTGATTTTCAAAGTACAGTTATTATTATTATTATTATTATTATTATTATTATTATTATTATTATTATTATTATTATTATTATTATTATTGTTATTATTATTACTGAACCAGAGAGGTTATACTGACTCCGAGGAGCTGAGTTCATGCATCACTTGCATTTTCTTTGGTAAATGCCTGAAACAGAACAACTGTACATTGCTTCCCAACATTGAATATCTTCCTTAAAAATATCCTAGTTGCATTAAATGCTCTGATGGAGCAGATAAATATGATGTCGCTAAATGATTAATTTGACCTAACACAATAGTACATTTTCAAGAGTTTCCCTGACATTCAACGAAGTGGCTTTAATTAACAGCACCCTGACGTGACCGGCTTCATTTTCAGATTTGCTGATCCCTGTCATCATCTCGAATCACCACCAGGAATAATTGCAGTAATGATTCGCACTCGCACACAACAGAGTTTCATTAAAGAAGTGAAGCTGTAGAAGGAGCCAATGATAACCTGCAATGTGTCACTGGTGGGTGTTTGACAGGTGGTGAATCACGTTGTGTGGTATAATTAAAGTGTGGAATAAAAGCTGCACAGTGAAAAAACTGTTGATTATCTTCAGGTGTTTTTTTAATGATGAGGAGACTTTTGTCGCTCGCGTAAGAATCGAAAGAAAACTAATTGACAATCAAAGAGCAATTCTTTAGTTTAGTTCCTCGTTCATCATCAGGACAACGTTTGATTTCTAAAAAGTAAGCAGGATTTATATTAAAAAACATACAGTCTAAAAAGTCAAAAACAGTCACATTTAAAATATCAAACTAAACTTTTTAATTAGCGCCCTTTCCCAGTGTCTGTGGGAAAAAGTTTTTAATGATGCATGAACATCGTGTAGAAGCTGCTCAGGCTCGGCCTTGTTTCTTTGTCACCCGATGTGATGCAAAGCAACAAAATATATTGTCTCTGATTCTGTGAAATTAAGTCACACAGTGAAAGATTTACAGAGAAATGCAACAGACATTTTGTGACCAATGAGCGCCCTAATAAAAAACCAAAAGTAAAATTTGTCTTCCATATTTTAAGCACAGAAGCGCTACAATTATTGTCTGTTGTCAGACTGGTTGTTGTTGTTTACTGCTTTGACAGAGTGGAGCTGCTGTTTCAGTGGAGCCACACAAATGGCATCACCCAGCAAGTTTTTTCTCCAACACATAGACATACTGTAGATCAGTGGTTCCCAAACGGTGTGCCGTGGGATTTTTTCACAACCATACATTATTATTTAGGGCTCTATAAAATCCACGTTAACAGAATAGCGGACGTAATCAGGGAATCGACCAGTGAAAACGGATATCTACTGTTGAACACGGAAATGGACAGAATCGGTATGAAACGCCATCACTTTGAGACCAAGAAGGTTTTTTTATGAGGAAATGTTTCTGGGGACCCCTCATTAGATGCACCGTCTGCCCCACTCCCATCCTGGCCAGTGCCACATTAAACATTGCCTAAACCACCCCAAACAGCAACTAAACTGCCAAAAAACTACACAAATCATCACTGACTCCTAAAATCAGAGCCAGATTTGGAAAAAATGAAATGCATTAGTTCCCTAATTATTGCAATATACAACTATACAAAAATAATTATTTTTTAATTCACTACTTTGGATGCACTCATTTCTAGGAGTGTGACGATATCTCGATTATGGCAATATTTAATCCCACGATCAATTATCGATATGCTCACGCTATCGATTTTTTATTAATTTTTTTTTTCAAAACCTTTTCTGCTTTTTCACAAAAATGTGCAGATACGTCTTCACAGAAATTTTGTCACCGTTTGTTGAATTAACCAATATATTGTTTACTGGAATATTGCACTATAATGTTGTCACTGGTAGGAAAAACCCTACTTTTTGTTTACAGAAATCACTATTAGAGATTCTTATACGTTTACATTGGTATGTTGACACTTATTTACAGAAATGTTGCACTATAAGAGTGTCACTGTTCATAGGACACTTTTTCTATTTATTGTCTTTCAGAGATATAAAATAAACATTTTATTTTTTCACTTAATCTTTTTTTTTTCTTATGTCATAGATTATCGTAGATTGATTTCTGACCAATATATCGATAATTACTGTATCGTCATATTGTGAGATAATCGTTATCGCGAGCTTTGTATCGCGTATCGTATCATATTGTATCGTGAGGTACCCAGAGGTCCCCACCACTACTCATTTCATAAGAGACAGAGGAAAACTCTATACCAAAATATGTTTTTGAAATATTTTGTTAATAAGTATTTCATGAGTAATATAGTTCTTTGTCAAATTTTATTTGGCATTAGTAAATAATTATGCACATTTACAGATTGTACATGATATGAGTGATAACACGTGTTATAAAAGCTATTTTGCACAATAGGTGTGCCTTCAGATTTATACTTGTCCTTTGGTGTACCTTGGGCACAAAAAGTTTGGGAACCGCTGCTGTCGATTTAGTCCCACGTCATGGCTAAAACGGAATTGTTGCTCACTTCTACTGAGTGGCGGAAATGGAAATATTGTGGAATTTCATTGAAATTGTGTATTTGGAAGGACTTGGATATCCACAACAGAATTAGTTATGATTCGTGTTTTCTCTGTCATTTGTTCTTTCTCCTGCAGGCCAAATAGATGCAATAAAGAGATTTGGCCCACGGGCATTACATTTGACAGATGCTCTTAAGTAACAACATCTGCAACAGCTGCATTTCTATCTGTATTTCAGCCTGTCTCTGTGCTCTGATTGGACTGGATAGCTACTATGACTATTCAAGGTCTGCCAATAAAAAATACTTGTCATGTTAATGTGGTTGGATGCCTGTGATTAATCTCAGAGCATGATTATAACCTATAATTCAGATGAATTCACACTCAGCCTGAAGAAAGACGAGGTCAGAATTCAAGGATTACTGGAATGCATTTTTAAAAAGGAAATATGAGTACATTTTGTTAACCTGCAATGGGAAACCGGTGCATTTGCATAGAGGAGACATCTTTAAGTTGAGTTTGACCTTGTTCATCTGAGGCTATAACCGTCTGCTGTTATCTAACACATATACGTGTGTGTGCGTGCGTGTGTGTGTGTGTGTGTGTGTGTGTGTGCGTGCGTGTGTGCGTGTGTGTGTGTGTGTGCACGCGCGTCTTTCAGTTAAATCACCTATACAGCATAATTTTTTGCAAAAACGGCAGAATGACATACATCCATATGTATGTACATTGTTAGATCTCAGAAGCTAAGCAGGTCTGGGCCTGGTTAGTAGTTGGATGGGAGACAACTGAGAATTCCAGGTGCCACAGTGGGTGGCAGTCACCCCAGTGGTATCTGTCACTGTGTCCTTGGGCAAGGCACTTCACCCACATTGTCTCGTATGAATGTAGTGTGTGAGTGAGTGTCGGTGGTGGTCGGAGGGGCCGATGGCGAACCATGGCAGCCTCGCTTCCCTCAGTCTGCCCCATGGCAGCTGTGGCTGCAATAGTAGCTTACCACCACCAAGTGTGGAGTGAAAGAACAATGCTTTCATTCTGTAAAGCGCTGTATTATTATCATTTTGATTTTAATTTTATTTTTTTACTAACTACAAAAAGTGGAATGTTTTTAAAACAGCATGTTTTGTTATTGCAATTAAATGAATTAATTTATTTTATTGCATAATTGTGACCATCACCAGCCCTCCCAAAGGAAGGGTAAGAAACACTTTATTATAGGGAGGATATAAAAAGAGAGGGCAGTGTTACACCTAGGTGAGGGGGAAGGGAACAGGAAGAGAGAGTCAGGGTAGGAAATGGAAGGGGTGGGGAAGAGTTCACTGTTTTACAGACGCCCCAGAGATCCCAGGCCGAGAGACAGCCACCGTCCCCCACACACACACCTGAGAAGGCCCCTCACCAACCCCAACCCCGGCACAGATGCCAGCACCTCCCCAGCGCGCCCACCCCCCACACTGGTGCGACGTGCATCGTGTTTATGAACATTTCAACAGTCAACAACACTGTAACTCAAAGAGGGATATCTGGTATCAGAGATATTTAATCTCAACTTCCTGGTTAAATATAGTGTAAGTTAAAATAAATGTTTTTTGAAAAAGTTGCAGACCATTTGCAACATTATTCAATGTGAACATTATTCTCCTTAAACAGACAGACTTTATGACAAAGGGTGAGTCATTACATTGCATTCTACATTGGAAAAAGCAAAGATTGTATGACTGCATTTACTGTTATAAATGTTGTGAGTCAAGTGGTTTTATTTTTTAAATTTCTTTCCACTGTACCAGAGGTATGGGCTAGTTATTTGTTTGATATTTGTGCATGAGGTGAAGAAGCTTCAAAGTTGATCACTTTAAGGGAAACTCCAAGCAGGTCAACTCCAAAGCCTAACGAAATATAGAATGAGTTATAACATAGGTGTTAAATCCAAGCGCTATTTTAAGGTACAGTGGGGCAAAAAAGTATTTTGTCAGCCACCAATTGTACATGTTCTCCCACTTAAAATAAGTATTTGGTCACCTACAAACAAGCAAGATTTCTGGTTCTCACAGACCTGTAACTTCTTCTTTAAGAGGCTCCTATGTTCTCCACTTGTTACCTTTATTAACCAGAAACAAAATTGTAGCCTCGCACCAGGCTGGGAAGACTGAATCTGCAATAGGTAAGCAGCTTGGTGTGCAGAAATCAACTGTGGGAGCAAGTAACACACTACGCTGCCAGGGATTCAAATCTTGCAGTGCCAGACGAGTCCCCCTGCTTAAGCCAGTACATGTCTGAAGTTTGCTTGAGAGCATTTGGATGATCCAGAAGAGGATTGGGCAAATGTCATTTGGTCAGATGATACCAAAATAGAACTTTTTGGTAAAAACTCAACTCGTCGTGTTTGGAGGAGAAAGAACACCATACCTGCTGTTAAGCATGGGGGTAGTAACATCATGCTTTGGGGCTGTTTCTTTGCAAATGGACCAGGACGACTGATCCGTGTAAAGGAAATAATGAATGGGGCCATGTATCGTGAGATTTTGAGTGAAAACCTCTTTCCATCAGCACGGGCATTGAAGATGAAACGTGGCTGGGTCTTTCAGCCCGACAATGATCACAAACACACAGCTCGGGCAACGAAAGAGTGGCTTTGTAAGAAGCATTTCAAGGTCCTGGAGTGGCCTAGCCAGTCTCCAGATCTAAATCCCATAGAAAATCTTTGGAGGGAGTTGAAAGTCCATGTTGCCCAGCATCAGCCCCAAAACATCACTGCTCTTGAGGAGATCTGCATGGAGGAATGGGCCAAAATACCAGCAACAGTGTGTGAAGACTTACAGAAAACACTTGGCCTCTGTCATTGCCAACAAAGGGTACATTACAAAGTACTGAGATTAACTTTCGTTATTGACTTAATACTTACTTTTCACCATAATTTGCAAATGAATTCATTAAAAATCCTACAAAGTGATTTTCTGGATTTTTTTTCTCTTTTTGTCTCTCATAGTTGAGGTATACCTATTATGAAAATTACAGGCCTCTCTCATCTTTTTAAGTGGGAGAACATGCACAATTGGTGGCTGACTAAATACTTTTTTACCCCACTGTACATGCAGAAAAATACAAGAAGGAAGAAAAAATGTAAATAAAGCTTTTACGAGATCCAACTTTTTTTCCCTTTACTTCAGGTATTTTTTGAGAGATCCCGCATTAGTTTTGTTTTTATTCTTTCTTCCTTGAAGAATTTTTTTTTGCCTATCCCTTTAGGGGCTTCATACTATTCTGCTCTGTTGTTTCATGTAACCAGAGAATACCCATCTATCAGTTGCAACGTCAATTTGTCTCTGTGTTTTGGTCTTTTGTGACCAGTTTTTTCTAAGCACTCATCTCTGAGTAAAAGCTGTTCAGATTTATTTAATCCCCGTGTTTTTATTCAATTAGTTCTTTGTTCATGAATTTGTCTTCCTTATATCAGTTTCATTGTTTTCATCTGGGAAAAAAACTCACTTAATAACTAGTGAACAACAGCTTGATTTAATTATCAGCTTGCATACAAAACAAGTTCATGTGGGAGGATCCAACCTTTGCTTAGGCCAAACCACATGGAAAAGAAATTGACACCTTTGTAAGAACAAGCATTCAATCATCGACATTTACAATGTTTCACAGTGACTGTACGTTGAAATGTGACTCAGAGAAGATGGTGAAACATCACAGTGACTCAATTCCTTTTGTGTGGGGCTGTATCTTGACTCTGCTATTAACAAATGATTGGTAGGAGAACTAAAAGATCAGAGAGGAAAAGTCCCACAGAAAGCAGGTTGAACAGGTGTGCTGTCTGCACTACACATTCACAACATCAGATATAATCCACTGATAACTGTTATTTGAACCTGCTCCTCGTCCCTGTATCACCTGCTTTACTATTACCTGACATTCCTCACGGAGCCAAGGCTATGAGTCGCCGATTGTAAAGTTGCACAATGCGCATGCTAAAATAAACAGCAACTTTTCGCAATATTCAACAACAAACCACGTTTCAAAACGTATGACAATGTTTTTGTATTACTTTTGACCAGATTTACAGCAATATATGTGAATTTCATCATACTTACTTTTCTCATAAATATGTCATAGAAAAATAATAAAAATACATGTTAAATTTAAATCTATATGTTCCATTTGAAATCTAAATCAAAATTTTAAATCTAAACCTTAATGTCAAATTTTGAATCTAAATCTAAATGTTAAAACTATATATGAGCTTTTATTTTGGTACTTCCTGTGAATTTTCATACGAGCTAAATATTTACTTTTACCCATGAGACATAGATTAAACTTTTAGATTTAACATGTAGATTTAATAATTACATTTAATATTTAGCTTTAACATTAGCATTTAAGTTTAACATTTAGATACAACATTTAGATTTAACACTAGCACTTAGCTTTAACATTATATATTTATATGTAACATTTTGATTTTGATTTGAAATTTATTATTTCATGTTTGAAGTTAGATTTAACATTTAGATTTAATATTTAGATTTATGTTTAATATTTAGATTTAACATTACATCATATTTCTACGTCAAAAAAATCACAAATTTCACAAATACAGTATTGCTGTAAATATGGTCAAAAGTAAAAAAAAAAAATAAATAAATAAATATTTTAGCATGCACATCTTTACAATCGGTGCCTACAAGACTGTTATTTATGATATCTGTCAAAAAAAAAAAAAAAAAAACTGTCATTGAGTCACTGGAGGGGGCGTGGCCTGTAGGCGTAAGGTGGGCGTGTGTTTTCTCACAACAGCAGAGGCTTTAAAAGTAAGAGGACGTACCGCCTGTGAGACACATCTCTGGAGGAGACGACACAGTCAGGGTCGGTGTTGGATGAAACTCCTTCGCTGGTTGGTTAGGCTCGGGTATTAACGGAGCCCTGGGGAGGCGCTGTATAGCGGGATCATCCTCCGGTTGCAGCGCAGGACGCACCGCGGCTCTGCGCGTAAACTAGCTCCAAGGTGCGCGACATGGCATCAGTGCACAGCGGACGGATTTAGATGAAAAGGTGGGAGACTCACTAAAATATTTGGAATTGAAAGCATTGATCACAGACAGACTTATTATGAGTAAATGTACTGCAGGAAGACAGAAAATCATTTTGCCTTTGGTAGTTTGACGCACGTTTTATTGCCACTTGTTTTTTTGTTTTTTTTCTTTTCTTATAAATGCAAATAGGTGTTAGAGTTTTAAAACTAATGCTTAATATAAGTTGTGGTAGGATGTGCATTGCAACAGCAAGCATTGCATCGCGTTGTTATTGTTTTTATAGCCTAGAAACTAAACCAGTTTTACAAGTAGATAAACTACACTTTATCTGCTTTTTATGACCAGGTCCACTCCTGTGTAAGTACTGTGACACATCAGCTAGATTAGAGCTGGGCAATATATCGAGATTCAAGATATATTGAGTTTTATTTTTTGTCGATATAGAAAATGACAATATTGCCTATATCAATATATACAGGGCCGGTTTTAGGTCATTCGGTGCCCTAGGTAAGAGTGGACTTTAACGCACCCCTGAAATAAATAATTAAAAACAGATAAAGGTTTTTTTTTTTTTTTTTTTTTTTTTTAGTCAATACACATTGTGTACACATTATTTATTTTTTAAAAAAAAAATAAAAAAATCAAGACAAAATAATGCAATTCTGCGACACAACAAACCATTGGGGGGGAAAAATACAGCCTATTTCAGAAATTAGAATAATAAACTATAAAACAGTAAAACACCTACAGGTATAGCGCAATAGTGAACAATTACAACAATGGTGCAAAATCCAAAAGCTATGCAAAACAGTGCAATCAAAAGTTCAAATGAAATTTAAAAGCTTCAGTGCAAGGAAATGTTTACTTTCCTGTTTAGTTTTTAGTCAGTGACTAAAATCTTAAAGCTAAAGAACACAATGTGCAAACAACACAATAGAATTATATTGAATAGAACAAGAATTAGAATAAAATAAATGCAAATATACATAAATATGGTGATCAGCTGGTAGATCAGCTGGTATAGTTGCAGTTTTTTAATATTAATATTCATTCAAGAGAAAACATGTACAATGATTGTCAAGGGTGTGTTTCACGTTTATTATACCTTTTGAAATTATTATTATTAATTGGGGGTGGGAGCAATTTGGCGCTTCTCCAGCAGATGGCGGCCTAGGCGCCTGTCGGGAAAGCCGGCCCTGGATATATATATATATTTTTCATAGGATATGTTGTATTAAAATACTTGTTTTAGAAGTTGTTTCTTTCACTACTTCTCAGAACAGCATGAAAAGCACAGTTAGATGGATTACTGAGTGCGTCCTATCCTAGAACTTCCCCTAAACATGCTACAGAACTCACTCACACATGCTGTCCTTTATAGGTGAAAAAGCCAAAGGTGTTTGTTAATAAATGTGCCTTATTCTATTTTATTCTAATTTTTGAATTAAGATTTATATCAAGTATTTAAATTTTGGTCCACATCACCCAGTCCTAGATGGGAGTCATTTTAACAAAAAATAAAATGAAAATATGATCATAGTTTTGAAAAAAAATAGAGGTTAGGATCTAAAATAATAGACCTTTATTGATCCCACAGAGGGGAAATGTACAATTTGCAGAGCAACGATAGAATAGCACACAGTAAGATTAAAATAAATACCAATGTAGGATAATAGTGCAAATATACGACTGTTGGACAGACATGAAGTAGTAAGAACAAAAAACAAAACAAATATGCAAATGACAAATTAAGGAATATGGTTGGGGGGAGGGGTTATCAGAGTGGTAACAGTTATTGAGTTAAACAGTAGTTAAATATTCCCATCATCCTGTATCTCTGTTTCAAATTGTTGAGATTTATATCGTTTATCACCATTTTGAGAAATAATATTGAGATATGAGGTGTGGTCCATATCACCCAGCCCTAAGTTAGATATCATAAAACAAAATGCTCACTGGTTGATTATTACAGATGGAGTATAAAGTTTAACTGAAGCCACAATGATTCAAACTCTTGTCTTGATTTGTGGAAAAATTCAAAGTCTGTCATGTAGTCACAGTTGTTTTCTGTCCGTGTGTGTGTGTGTGTGTGTGTGTGTGTGTGTGTGTGTGTGTGTAGTTCCTGGGACAGAAAAGACAGCTTGTTCCCAGCAGCTTGTCCTCACTTAGCTGCTCTTTCAATGTGGGACATATTTGTGCTGCTGTCGCCAGGCTGAAGTCCTCCAGGGTCAGGACCTCCCTCATGGCGGCCTTGCTCCTCGGGCTGCTGCTCTTTGCCATGCAGTCCCCGCCTCTCCCATCCTGGCCGTTGGCAGACGACGACGGGCTGCTTTTGCCTCCCACCGTGTCACCCTCGGACAACGGGACTACCGTCAGCCACCCCAATGGGACCCTGCAGCAGCTCCCTCAGATTATAATCATCGGGGTGAGGAAAGGAGGTACACGGGCTCTGATTGAGATGCTCAGTCTGCACAGTGAGGTGGCGGCGGCGCAGAACGAGGTGCATTTCTTTGACTGGGAGGGTCGCTTTCAGAAGGGTTTGCCGTGGTATCTGAGCCAGATGCCTTACGCCCTCCCCCATCAGCTGACGGTAGAAAAAACACCAGCTTACTTCACCTCCAGTAAGGTCCCTAAACGCATCTACCAGATGAACCCAGACATCAAGCTGCTGCTCATCCTTAGGGACCCCACAGAGCGCGTGCTTTCTGACTACACCCAGGTCTTTTACAACCGTCTCCAAAAACACAAGCGCTACCAGCCCATTGAGTCTGTGCTGGTGAAGGACGGTGAGATCAACTTGGGATACAAGGCTCTGAATCGCAGCTTGTACTTTGTCCACATGCAGAACTGGCTGCAGTACTTCTCACTGGAGAACATCCACGTGGTGGATGGTGACGAGCTGATCAGAGATCCGCTACCCGAGATGAAAAAGGTGGAGCGGTTCCTAAAGCTGGAGCCGCAGATCACAGCGTCTAATTTTTACTTTAACAAAACAAAAGGATTTTATTGTTTGAGAGACCACGGGCGAGAGAGGTGCCTGCACGACTCCAAGGGCAGAGCTCACCCACACGTGGCTCCCGCCATCCTACAGAAACTCTACCGGTTCTTTCACGAACCCAACAGGAAGTTCTTTGAGTTGGTGGGTCGAACATTTAGCTGGAAGTAAAGTTCTCACCTTCAGTCTTTTTCAATTGTTCTTTCTTCATCTCCTTAAACAACAATCAACACATGAAGAAGCTATTGTACATTTAAATTCCACTTGTTTTTTTTAAAAACTTGTATGTTTGTATATTGTTGAGGCAATGAGGTGCAGAATGTAAAAAACTCAGTCACTGTTTCATAGCTGACATATTTTGAACATTTAGCTCACATTTTGCTCATTTTTCTTTCATTTGAGACAAAATGTATGTAAAACAGCATGTTCTTTATTGTTGTTCAATTGTGTACACATGAAAAATAAATGTAAATGTAAATGTTAAATCTAAGTGTTAAAGTTAAATATAAATGTTAAATCTAAATGTAAAATTGGTCACATATTTAGATTTACATTTAACATTTAGATTTAGATTATTTGACAGTGACATTCATCAACATTACAGTAAATGTACCAGAGTTAACCCAATGGCTTTTTTCATCTGTTGTCCCATTTACATTTAGATTTAACTTTTACATTTAGATTCAATACTTAAATTTAGATTTATTTTTTCATGTTTACACATTTTAGCAATGATTTAGAACAAGCTGTTTAAAATTAATTTGTCTGAAACGAAAGAAAAATGAGCTAAACGTGAGGAAAGTGAGCTAAGTGTTCAAAATGTGTTGGCTTTGAAACAGTGGCCGAGTTTTTACATTCAGTACGCATTCAGTACGCCATATGAGCCAAGTATCAAGGCAGAAGCTGTTTTATGACGTGTTCTTCTTGAACGTTTTTGGTCCTCCATCGACTGTTTGTAATGTTAGAAAAACTCAACACTTTTTGAACTGACTGCTTGTTTCACTGCTGAACAAAGACCTGCACCAGCAGTAGTAACGATTGTCACGTCCTCATGTTTCCCTGCGTATGATCCGACATTAATAACTGCATTCATTCAGCGCTCTGAATGACCTTTACCTGCTGCTACGTGTTTTTCCTCACTCAGTTTCAAGCACAGCTGCACTGAAAATGTATTGGTTTTTCATTGTTACCATATATTTCGTTACTTATCGTTATTGTATATAGGTTTTTTTTTTTTTAAGAAAAGATTTATAACTAAAATAAAGATGTATATTTTTAAGCCCGTGTGATGTACTTATTTTAATCTGTTGAGTCGTTTATTCTTAGTGCTGTTAGAAAAATTGAGTGATTCATTAATTATGCTCTGTAATTGATTAATTAATCTAATCTGTTTTTTAATCTCACCTAAAAATGAAAAGAAAAGCCCTCAACTTGAGGTGTTTTCATTTAAATTAGTTACATTATTGTGGCAGATGAAAAGACTGATATATAACAAAGTGGCTTTATAAAGTCATTTATTGTTTTTAACAGACTTGAGCATGCAGTAGACATTTACATTCTGCTGTATTTCAGACTCGGGTTTATATGAAATCCTATAAGTTAACAGTAAGAACAGTTTTCTGAGCAACACAGTTATTTGAACACTGAACTTTTAGCTTTTTCTCTCCTTCAGACAATATTTATCCAGTGACTTTGTTCATTTGTCAGTCGTGAACTTGTTCATTTTGGCAACACGTCGCGCTCGCAGCATGTTGCAGTGTTTAGTATTGAGGTGTTAGCAGAGGCTGCAAAAACTCCGGTGATTGTCAAAGTTTTTCGTGCACAGTTTGAACACAACTTGGCTTTTGTTTTCCATCCAGCGTTTTCATAAGCCAAAATGAACTCTAATGAAGCACAGCAGTCTCCTATATCTGTGCATCAGTATTATGGCTATCCCGGGAACTCTTGAACGGTTCCGTGCTGTTTGGAGTGCAACAAAAAAAAAGCGATTAATGGCGTTACTTTTCTGTAATTAACGTGTTAAAGTCCCACCCCTATTTATTGTTATTAGAAAAAAGTGATCATATCACTGTGTGTGTTTTTAATGCATGCACTGTTGGTTTTCTACAGAAGTAAGCAATCAAAAGCGGGTCTCCGTGCATACTGTCAGAAACGGGAAAAACGTGATTGTTTATAATCGTTAGCTGTGTTTCCATTCTAGTTTTTTGTAAAATAAAAGCAATATTTATAAATGTCGACTAAGTATAGTTGCTCTTTGAATGTGTTTCCATTCAAGGTTGTTTTGAGCAGGAACCTCATCCTGCGAGACTTCGCTGCAGGAAGATCAACGTTCCAAAACTCCTTATAACACTTCATATTCCTTTGTTGTTAGCTGTCTGATATGACAGTCATAATCTTAAAGTATAATGCATAAAAATGTCATTGTCTCCTCTTCTGTCCACACATACAGTGCCATGCTTTCTCTGAGAAAAGTGGTCATGTGACCAGGTACGTCAAGGGTTCCCGTGGCGTTTTTGCGATACATTTCAACATCAGAACATCTGAAATTCCTCCTCTTACGATGTTTACGAAGTGTTCTTTTTCAAAATTCAGGTGTTTCCATAATCAACTTTTATTGAGCTATTTAGATGTTGTGCATTTCCAAGGGTAATGGAAACCCAGCTGTAGTTGTGTTGAATTTTCCTGTTTTGGGTCTTTTAAAAGTTGCACTGGATTTTTGTAATAATCCTTGGGATGACGTCCGTACTTTAATGATTACATGTCCTGCTTTTCTCAGCTATGTTTCACATGTGAAGCTGAAGAAAGAAATGTTCTGTCTGGTTTCTGCTTTGGCCTGGATTCACTCCAGCTCAACACACAAAGTGGGTTAACCTCCCTTCATTGCAGACCATAGTGATATTCAGTCCACAGCGGGGAAGAGCTGCCCCCCCCCCCCTCCATATCTGCTTGCAGACTGCGTGTGTGTTGTTGCAGCCATACTGTTGAGTAAGACGGTCATCAGCTTTTCCAGCAGAGCAGGTTTTGGCTGCAGGCGAAGAGAGTGTTGGCGTGAGATGATCAGATTGTAAGATAATCAGACAGCAGCTTGAATCACTTTCTCTGTGTTGGGCTTCACCAGAAGAGCTGGTGTTGTGTTGTTTTCGTGGCGTTTAGTCTGGAGACCTTGAAGCTGCTGCACTGGAAGGAATTTTGAAGGAATGTGTTTTTTTGGGTTGAACTCAGGATAAATCACCAGCTCGTGCCAGTATCAACCCCTCCTCCCTCAAAGTGCCAATACTGATAAATCTCTTTTCACTTAACAGTTAATAAAGACCCATTTAATAAGACGCATAATACAGCATTAACTCATTTTCTCACCCAATTCCTATAAAGCAAATACATACAGATGAATAAATGTTCATTTTCACAGGTATTATCATTCATGGCTGGAGAAAACTGAAGTAAACACAGAAAAGTAACTTGCCTGAGAAGTTTATGTCATACCTTTGCACTGAAAACAAACTACTGTATACTTTAATGCAGTGCTTCTTAAAGTGTGTGGCGCGCCCACGTTACAGGTGGGGCGCGACAAACAGGAGGACATTTCATGTCAATCTTCTGAAATGCCTTTCTTCATTGACAATAAAGATCATTATCAGTAAACAAAACGCCTACACACAAAGACAGTAATAATGAGAAGCCTTAAATGCCTTGCATTAGATATGGACAGAGAACAAATTGTGTCTTGGAACTAAAAGGAAAAAAGGTCAACGTGTGCGATTTCAAACAATGTTTTGTTATTTCCTGTATTTTTGACCACTGCACTTTTACATTAGTTTTTATGCAGATAATAATTATTCTTTTTCCTTATCTGCACATGCTGTCGAAGGTCAACACTATACTGTATATGTAGTGCAATCTTTTAAAGACAGCAATTCATGTTTTATTATTGCAATAAAATAAATGAATTTATTTTATTGCATTATTGTGACCTCCCTAAGGAAGGGTAAGAAACACTTTATTAGAAGAAGAATGTAAAAAGAGAGGGTAGTGATACACCTAGGTGAGGGGGAAGGGAACAGGGAAGAGGGAGTCTGGGTGGGACGATGGAAGGGATACGGAAGAGTCGACTATTTCAAGGTGGGAGTGTAATATGTTATAGTTATTTTTTACATTTTTAATTTAAAAAAAAAAGTATTTAGTTTAATTTAGTTTT